>NW_010196861.1:22471-49577 GCF_000695765.1 Mesitornis unicolor
AATAAGCAGAAATGGAACTATCCATGCTGCAGGCACAAGCACTAACACAAGTTTGAGGAGCCACTGTATAGACACCAATGAACACTTTATCAAATTACACAGTTTTCTAAGCAGGCACGGTCTCTCAGTGCTCCAATTCTTTATGCTTTAGTGAACTGCCTCTGCTCTCTGAAGCTGTAAGGTTTCAGCCTGAGCTGAAGATATAAACTTCTGATGAGATTATGGTGAGATTTAGATATTTGCCACGCTTCTGTGCTTATTCTGTTTCTCTAATAAGGCTTAGAATTTGCTGACAGGTGAAAGCATTGGGTAGCAAAGACTAGAAGATTTAAAATTCCACCTGCCCTGAAGGAAAATAATGTCTTTTTTGTAACTATTCAGCATTATTCATTAAAATTCACCCTGTTTAGGATAATCCTTCAGTACAGGGAGAAAGAATATTAAGTCCCCAGGTATAGAAATTCAGTGATCTCTCCGTTTTGGATCTCGTCAACATCTAGAAAAAAATTTTGTGTTTTTTTCATTTCCAGAAAACTCATGATCTGTCGAAGATGGAATGTAATGAATAAGAAAAAGAAAATGGTGGGTTAACAAAATCTCTTAAGTGTATGCTCTTGTGTATTAGTTACAATGTTGTAGCGATGCAAATAGATTTACTTTCTCTGATAAATCACTGTTTTCTACCTACTCCATATTTGTTCAGAGAAGGAAACAGCATTCTGGAACTTGTTTGGTGCTTCCCACTGCCCTCTCCACCATCACTCTCTTTTTCACCTAGTATGCATGCTACAATTCAGAACAGTTTTTTTTTTTTTTTTTTTTTTTTTAAATGTTGGGAGGTATTTTTTGTTTTGTGTTTTAATTAAATAAAGAAACAAAGAAAAAAGAAAGTATAATAAAATAGTAAAATCTATAACTGGTTTTGTGCTTGGTTTTGTTTTATTTTAATAGATGAGGTAGAGGGCTACCTTTTTATAAAAGAAAAATGTCTGCTAATAATGAAACGTTGATATTTTAGGAGGCAGTATGGCCATGGGCTAAACATAAAGGGGATAATCTTTTAGGAAGGAATACATGGAGTGAATTCAGGGGGGAGTAGGAAAAAGCTAAATTCACTCTATATCTTGAAGAATATAGCAGACAATTGATGGGATAAATGCAACTCCAAAATAGTATGAATGGAAACTGAGGACTGGCATAGGCCTTATCTAAACGAGAGGGAACCATGTGGCTAGGATTGTATCATTTGATCTGGAAAAGCATGCTATCCTGACTGGCAAGCAAGAGAATTTAAGTTGCTTTCAACCTTCAACAGTAAATGTACAGCTGCTTTTGAGATCAAATCAGATAAATGGAAAAGGATAGGATTGAGCTGGAATGAATAATACATATTCATATACAGAATAGGGTGACCACTGGTCACGATGGCACCAAATGTAGGAAGACATAATAAGGAGAAATAATGACATGGAAAAAGACAGCAGGCAGCCCATTTCTGAAAGCAGTACGCTCATACTCTTGTTCCAAACCTTCAGTCACATCTCATTTCAGATGCTGACTACACCTGCAATTATATAGGAAGTTTTTCTTAATGCTTAACCTAAATCGATGTAATTGTGATTGAAATCAATTGCTTATACTATCTGTAGTGCGCATTGAAAGTAATTTCTTATTTCAGCAGTGTTTCTGAAAAGTATAGTATTACCACCTTTTTCATCTTTTTTCTTCGTGTAGACTAGGTGAATAGGTGTATTTATTCTTTTCTTTTTTTTTCTTTTTTTTTTTTAATTTGGAGGGGTTAATTTGCTTTATAAGTTTAATAAGTTAACTCTCTAATTGTTCATCCAAAATATGCAGAAAAATACTGAGTAGATACCAAGACCTGTGAAAGTTAATTCCGTGTATATATAATCAGCTAGGAATAAGTCATCTAGAAGGGAGAATAGGATGCAGCAAGAAATGAAATGTTATGGGAACCTCACAGGGTTCAGAAATTATAAGATTTAAACAACTTCTGCGTGTCCACAAGTCACTTACTACTTTGCCACTGCTGCATGCATAACATCTCTTCTCCCAAAATTTTATGGACAAAGGTAACTGGGAGGAGTGAGGTGTTAATGCTTGCTTTCTCTTCAGTTTAATGTCTCCTTGTGGTCATTTTATAGATTTTTTGGATATCTCATTTACTGAACTACCAGTGGAAGGCAGACTGAATCTTTAACCTTCCACTTTGAAATCACTATAGTGCATGTTAACTTAATAACAACTAGGATTTGTACTGTGTAAATATGCTTACAAATAATACCTAAGTTATGCTTCTATGTAATCTCCCTGTTGTCTGAAATATTACTTAATTCTTGTAACAAAAGTTATAATGCTTAGTATTTCCTTTTTCTTTGTTTCCTCTGCTTATTTTCCCATCTTTCTCCCAATGAACTATGAAAAGAATATGAAGAACTCTCATTTGATTAAAGTAGTTTTGACGATTGGGAAATATCATTACAGTTACTAATTAAAATATATAATTCCTGAAATGTTGGTTCATTTTTTTAGTTTAGAATCAAACTATGCATACTCAATTGAAATTCCTAAGTGGATCGAGGGTTGCAAGACTTCATAAAGATGATTGAATTCTAGAGTTCAAAGGTATTGCTGACTACTTTGCAAATTCATGTTATAATTTAATAACTCAAAGTATGGTCACTGCGGTGTGTAAGTGTTCTGCTCAAAGCTATTAAGTAAGCAGCTTATTGACAATTGACCAATTATCTCTTTATTTCAGAACTAGGTAATTAAATTATGAATGGTTTTAGGCAACTTCATTGTGATATAACAGATAAAGCAAGGAACATAAATCTCAAATACAAGGAATGATGATATTAGAATCCATTAAGAATTGAATATTTGAAAGACCTTTTTTTTTGCTTCAAGTGCTCTTAATCTTTATTAAAAACAGGCTTCTTTTTCCCTCGAGGAATAACTTACACCTGTAAGTTACACTTACAGAAGGAAATAGTTTGTTGTGTTTTGAATTAGTATCTTGCAAAGTTGTCCGTTAAAAGTGCTTGCTTCATCATACTGTGCTTTAAAGCATTAAGACTTTATTCCTGCTTTTGATAAAGAGATGGCAAATAAGTTAAAACAGCTAAATTAGCTGAGCTTGAGGCTCTTCAGAATAGAAAATGGGGCAGAAAATAAGAAAAGTTTCTCACTGTAGCAGTATAAGAATAGCTTTATTTTCCTCACCTCTGTAAAGCGAAAACAAAACAAGAGCAAGATATGCTCCAGTGTCTTCCATTGTAATAAAACTAAAAATTGTTCTCTCATAAAATTCCAATGGAGTTTAACCTAATCTGTCATGAAGCATCTTCAGTTCCAGAAACATCTTTCTTTTGTACAAACATAGCAAAAAGGTACTGAAAGACAAGATTAGAGATGTGAATGGATAATGGTTCCCAACTGAAACAGAAATGGTGAAATAAGAAATGGCATTGCATAAATATCTTTCTTTATATAAGCTTTTTGAAATATTACACAATTAAAATTGAGTTCAAGTTTGACCAAGGTTAAATATGGATCAAAAATCATGAATGGCAGCTAACCAAGCAAAATATTTTGCTGTTTAAATTTGCTTTTCACAGGAGAGAGAGATTTACTAAAATTTCTAGATTAAAAAAACGTAGACAGCTTTTGATCTGTATTAAAGTTTTTACATTAAATTTAATTTTTCTGACTTCCAAAAGCAGCTATACATTAATGCGGAAAGACAGACAAAAAGAGGAAATCTTTTACTAAAGAAATAACATTTCAACTACAAAAGACCAACCTCCTGAAAAAAACACTAAATGGAAGTCTGAGACGTGGTGAATCAGTTAAATGTATTCATGGCCTATCTTATATGTCCATTAAATTTCATGAGATTCAAATGGTATGAAGTATGTTTTAGTATTATTAGGTGGGTTGCATGATTGAAGAAACAAAATATTTTTAAAAATTAGCAAAAATTATATTTAAAAACACATGTATACAGTTGGGGTTGCATTAAAATATTCTGAGATATACAAAAGTGTTTTACCTTTGGAAAATGAGAACTGTCTGTTTTAAAACTGTTAGCTGAAAGCTACTGGTGAAATGATTAATAGCTTCAGTGCTGATTGATCCATCTCCTCAATACTAGAGATTGTTCCAGGAAAACTTATTAAAAATTATTCCAAAACAAAACCCTTTATAAATAAGAGGAGGCTAGGGTGTAGTGTTCCTCTGTAGTAAGTTTAATGTAAATTAGAAGGATATTACACAGAAATATGGAACCTTGGACACATTTAATAGTTACTAGAAAGCTTTAATTTTTATTTCTATTTTTTTTTAATTTGTTTCTTTTTTATTGTGGGAAGACGTTGATAACTTAGCTTCTGGAAGATGACGTAGAGGTTTGAGGATGAAGACTGGTGAAATAGTTTCATTTAAAACTATTTAAAACAATTACAGGTCTTTAAAAAAAATAATTACTTGAAGCCAGCAAAACTACAAGAATTCTGCTGAGTTCTCAGACTCTCTGCTAAGATAAGATTATCACTAAAATTTAGGCATTTTCCCAATTAGATTGTGAAGTAACAGGGAATTAACAAAAGAGATGATAAATTTATCTTCCTCTGCTGACTGTTCCAGCTCTGGCAGGGTAGCACAGAACCCAAATATGCAATGTATTACAGAACAGGAACTTCTGGCTATTTTCCATAGTTACATATTAAAAGATTCCATTCATCTAATTATCTTCAAACATTTCCTTTATTCCAGTGCTTTTTATTTAATTGTTATTAGTTCAGTCTGTTTCTTCTTGTTGGCTAGCTTATTTTTAAAGGTAAATGTTATTGCTTTATTGTAGATTTCTATCAAACTCATTACATATGAAGCAGGAAGCTGAACTCCCAACAGGAGTCTCAAAGGAGGGAAAAGACTTTGCTGTAACATACATCCATTAAGCATCCATGCTTGCCTAGTCCATGTGCATTAGCTACTTTTGTAACTTCAACAAATTTCATCTGAGCTTTCATTCTGCTGACCTAATTTAACAAGAAGGAAATTCAATAACAACCCATAATATTGAAGTATTATTTCCCAAAAGGAATTAACAAAACTTCTGCATCAAATAATAATGTCTGAATAATGGAATAAATATACTGATGTCAGCAAGAGAATAATAATAATAAAAACAAAACAAAGCAAAAACAAAAAGTCCACCCACAGAAAAAGAAAATATTATATCTCCTTTTTTTAAAAAACAACTCAGTAGCTTTCAAATATTTAGGGAAACTAACAGTATCCCAAAGAGCTAATTTCAAGTTTAAAATTCCTATGGTCCTTGAGAAGAAACATTTCTAAATATCTGAAAATAAATCATAGCCCTCCTCTCTCACTTAGTATACCTTTCTTTCAAAAGAATATAAATATAAGTTGAGATAAATAATTTCTAAAGTGGAAGACAACATCTCCAGTTTGTACATGCTGATATAATTCAGCATGTTATTAGTGGTTTATATTAGAACAGATTGTTCTGGGTAGTATTCAAACTTCACAAATCAAGTAAATGTCAATTTTAGGGGAAAGGAAGAAGAGGTAAATGAAATTATACATAACATATTGTTTATTTAGACAAATAGAAATGAATGCCTGTGGGTTACTGTGGACAGTCTTGGGGCTGAAGTCCTTGAAAGCAGTGGCTTTTGTCAAAGAAGTTCTTTAGTCTTCCAAATGTTGGAGGAGCAGCAGAAACTGAGAGAATTCTGAGGGAATTTAACTCTGAAAACAAAAGATGGTTCCTGAGCTGAATCTGCTCAGTTATTAACACACACAGACACACACACACACACTCACACGTGCACACACATACAGACACACAAAGCCTTCTAACTGTAAGAATTCACTAAATTTCATAGGCTTTCCACTCTCAACCCCTGACATTTTGTTGCAAACAGTTTTAATCCCACAGGCTTACTGGAAATATCTTAAGTACCACATCAATATCAAACTGAAACGCTGAAAGAATTTCTGAAAGTTTTAAATAGCTCTACTTTGAAAGATAAAAATTATTCAAGATGATAGTGAGCTATACTATAATGTATAGTAAACATTAGAAACCAGAGGACATGTGGGATTGCTATGTACACTGTTACTTATATGTCAAAACCAGAAGAGAGATGAAAAAATAACTCAGGCTTTTTACTACTTGAGTTTTGTGCCACATGTGGAACAATATACAAAAAACTGCAACAATGACACATGCATTTTGTTGTCTGAGGGCATGCTAAAAATAATCACAAAAAAAAACCTACCATGATTAAAATTTGCAGAAACTATACCTTATTAAGATGACAAATCATAGTTTTTCTTTATTTACTGAAGGAAAACATTACCAAATGATCTCACTAACAAAAAATGTTACTCTTTAAAATCTGGGATAGAATGAAAGAGAAGAGAACCTGGCAAAATTTATCTTTCTAAAATAAAATCTCATTGTTCTGTCAGAAAAAAAAAGAAAATTAAAAGAAAACAAAGCAAAAATAAAAAAAATGAAGACAAAACAAAGATGAGGTAGGTTTGCCTCCTCTCTGCAATATCACTTCCCACAAAAAGATTAATTTCATTACTTTCCAAAATTAGTTATTCAGGATACTTGCAAAACAGGTCATCATTTTTTAAACACATCCTACATTTTAAGACTAAGTTTGCATCACTCCATATGGCAAGATCATCTCAAGAACTTTTTCTGTTTAAAAGTTTGCTTCCTGTCAAGTTGTATTTCTTCTGATGCATGTGATATTCACTTTTACCATTTAAAATACCCTGGAGAACTGGTGTTTTACCATTTCCTCATTTCTAAAACTACTTTGTGTTGGCTTTTCAGTTCTCTTGATAGTACGATTAATGAAACACTGGATTTCTTGTAGATTAAATCAGGTGGAAAACATTTGAAGCAAAAGCAGTAGTGTTTAATGTGTAAGTTTCAGCAATATTAATACCCCACTCTATCTAAAGAACAGTCTTAGAAGTTTGTAAATTGAAAGGTTTCAATGGGGAAATAGTTGATCATCTCAGGGCACTCTTATTCTTTCTTAGGAACTATTTTGACAGCAGCTACCTGACAGATTCTCAGCATTCTCCCTATATGGGTAACGTTTATATTCCTAATCAGGTTGCTTTTTATGTCATAATGGTTTCTGTTCGCAGGGTACAGTAGTAGAGATGTTGGGCATTAGGGAGTGAATGTTTTTCCACTTACATTATCTTTTCTCTGTTTAATTTCAGGATCTGGTTACTATGTGCACTTCAGTGATGAGCTGCTGGAATCTGCTTGGCTGCACCAGCAACTAGAGACATAAAAAGCAAGTCAAGAAAAACAAAACCGTAGACTCCATTGTTGACCAGTTGAAGAGCATCTCAGCATTGGAAAACTATGACAATACAGCAAGTCCTATTACTTCTGCTGCTCTGGATGTGGCTAATGCATCCCTGCCATACAGAAATGCTGTTCAGAAGGACTCCTGATCTCAGACCCAAAAGCTTTGGAGGACGTGCATCAGGGAATGATGGAAAAGCAATTCACCGCCAGAAGCGAGGTTGGATGTGGAATCAGTTTTTCCTTTTAGAGGAATATACAGGATCTGATTACCAGTATGTAGGCAAGGTAGGTTTCTCATTAAGATTTCTGTATAAATATCAAGTTTACTTATCTTTCTACAGAGACCTAGTTTCCATGTTTTATTTTAATGCATAAAAAGCAGATTTCCAGACAATATATATATTTTTTCATCCTGCTAGAATCACTAAATTACTGTTGTTAGTTTGTTATTCTGAAATACCTGAATGAAACAAATGAAGACATATTTGCCAAATTTGTTTGCTTTT
Source organism: Mesitornis unicolor (assembly GCF_000695765.1). NCBI lineage: Eukaryota > Metazoa > Chordata > Aves > Mesitornithiformes > Mesitornithidae > Mesitornis > Mesitornis unicolor. The sequence goes on from NW_010196861.1 coordinate 30,377, forward strand.
GCACATCATTCCTACCTGCAGCTGACTCAGTATTTCTTCTGTATCAAAACTCAGTATTTTATAATTAATTATGATTTTTTAGTCTTTATCTTTGAATATTTCATGTTTCATACAAGATAATGCATTTATGTGCTTAGAATGCCACCTATTTTGAAGTAAAAATATTCTTCCTCTTTAACTCTCCCTGAATTTCCATAAAATGCAGAGAGTAAAATTCACTAGCAACCATGTGATAGAAATGAGGTTACTAGGAAGTCAACTGCAATAGGAGTCAACAGAAATGTACATATGATTGTGCAGCATAATAGATGTATACATAAAGTACACTAAAAGTGTTCTTTAAATTATTTTCAGTTAATACTTATATTTTGCCATGCAATTTATTGAAAAAAGTATAATGCACAATGCCACAATAATGTTAAGATATGTACAAGGAATTAATTCAAAATGGTAATTTGCTTGAAAGTAGATGTTAGTGTCAGCAATAATGGGTACCAGTCAGCATCAATGATTGGTGATAAACACAGAAATTTCATTTTCTATAACCTAGATTTTCATTTTTTTTTACATAGTTTTGAACTGGTAAAATACTGCAGAGAAATACTGTCTTGTTGAATATCACAGAATAGTTGAGGTTGTAAGGCACCTCTGGAGAACATGTAGCACAACCTCCCTGCTCAAAGCAAGGTCAGCTAGGGCTTGCGAAGGAATATTTCCAGACCGATTTTAAATATCTCCAAAGGTGGACACTCCACAATCTCTCTGGGCAACCTATTCAAGTGTTTGACCGCACACTCACTAAAAAGTTTGTTCCTATATTTAAAGGGAGTTCCCTGTATTTCAGTTTATACCTGTTGCCTCTTGTCCTGTCACTAGGCACCACTGAAAAGATGCTGGGGCTGTCTCTCTCACTCCTTTCTATTGAGTATTTATACATGTTAATAAAGTCCCAGTTGAGCCTTCTCTTCTCCAGACTGAACATTCTCAGCTTTCTCTCAGCCTCTCTTCATATGAAAAATGCTCCAGTCCCTTACTCAACTTATTGGCCTTTTGCTAAGACTCTCTCCAGTGGCTACATATCTCTCTTCTACTGGGAAGACCAGAACTGGGCACAACACTCCAGATGTTTCTCAGCAGGGCAAAGCAGAGAGGAAGGATCATTTATCTTGATTTCCTGGTGATGCTTCTCCTAATGGAGCCTAGGGTGCTGTTGATGTTCTTTGCTGCAAGGTCACATTGCTGGCCCATGATCCGCTTGCTGTACACAAGGACCCCTAGGTACCTTTGCAAAACTGTTTTTCAGCTAGGTGGTTCCTAGTATATACTGCTGCATGGGATTATTATATTATAAAGTATCTATTGAAAGGATTAAGAATGTTGTGGGGTTAGGAAGGGGAGGTTGAGAAAGGAAATGCTTATTGAAATTTACAAAATTTAATGACTAACTAAAGATTTTAAAGCACAAAGTTATGAATGAACAAATTGCCTTTTTATTTCTAATTTTTATTTGTTGCTTTGAGTCTGTAACTTTAGCACTAGCATTTGAATGGTACAGCCATTTCCAAGAGATGTTGAGAGCCTTGTAAATAGGCTTATCAAATATAAAATCATGCTTTCCAAGTATTCCAGAGTGTCCAGGCAAGAATGATGTCTTATGAAAACTGACTGCCTACAAAATAAGAAGTATCTCTGTATCAAAACATTATGCTATTGTATTTGAAGTGTATTGCTCCCAGAAGTCCCAGGAAATAAATGGTTTTGCAGGGCACTCAGAATTTCAAATTATTTAGGCTTCTTCAGAAATCTGCTGATTTTAGAGACATGGTTTACTAGTGAACAGGTTATAGTTGGACTCAATGATTTTAAAGGTCTTTTCCAATCAAATGATTCTATGATTACTTTTTTAGTTGCATTATTTTTGACATTTCTGATCCCAAATGATAAAGTATGAGTGGTGTTACTTAATAATTTTCTTCCAGTCATGATGAGTGAACAAATACCTTTTAGAGTGAAAAGCCAACTTTTATAAGTTTCATATTTTATAAGCCAACTCATCTGCATTAGAGAAAGAGAGAGATGTTCATAGAATCATAGAATATCAGGTTGGAAGGGACCACAAGGATCATCTAGTCTAACCTCTCAAGGTAAAAGTATAGTTTAAATGAGATGAGTCAGCACCCTGTCAAGCTGACTCTTAAAACTGACTAACGTAGGGGTATTTACCACTTCCCCTGGGAGATTGTTCCAATGTCTGGTTGATCTCATGATAGAAAAATTTATTCTGGAGTTCAATCAGAATCTCTCCAGAAGCAACTTGTGTCCATTACCCCACATCTTTTCCATGTGGCTCCTTGTGAAAAGGGAGTCTCCATCTTCTTGGTAGCCACCCTTTATGTACTGGTACATGGTAATAAGGTCCCCCCTAAGCCTTCTCTTCCCAAGTCTGAACAGGCCATTTTCTCGGGCTTCCTTCATACAACAGGTCTTCCAGTCTTCTGATCATCCTCCTTGTACTTCTCTGTACCCTTTCCAACCTGTCCACATCTTTTTTGTGTAGTGGGGGCCAAAACTGGACATGGTACTCAAGGTGTGGTCTGACCAGTGCTGAGTAGAGAGGGATAACAACTTCTTTATCTCAGCTGGTGATGCCCTTTTTAATGCAACCCAGCATCCTGTTGGCTTTCTTTACAGCTGCAGCACACTGTTCACTCATGTTGAGCTTGTCATCCACCAAGACCTCCAGGTCCCTTTCAGCAGTGCTGCTCTCTAGCCAGGTGGAACCCAGTCTCAGCTGCATTCTTGCATTATATATTCCCAGATGCAAGACCTTACATTTGTCCGTGTTGAACTTCACACAGTTCTTGCTAGCCCACTCATCCAGTCTGTCCAGGTCTTCCTGCTCTCCCTCTGGAGTGTCAGCTACCCAGTTGATGTTGATAAACACAGAACTACTTTGACTGAAAGAAAAATGTTTACAAATGGGAAATACTAAGTAAGGATAAGTAAAATGGCAAATAAAGAGTAACACAGCTGAGAAGAGGCTTTAGGAACAGTTAAGACTGCACTTTCAGATTATTGCTCTGCTTAGAGCAAAAAAAGTTGTTAATCTGGTCAAGCAGATTTAAAATTAACCTGACTATATAAAGTTGCCCCATAGTAATTTTCTAACAGGTTTGGGAAAAGTGTAGCAAACACATGCAAAATGAGGATTATCATAGCATTGTATTTGCATAGGGAAACTTTTAGAAAAAGGAAGCAAAAGGAAGCAAATTAAATGTGGAGTCATTCTGACTAATGATTAACAGTCTGATTGTCCAAATTATCAAATTATTAGAGAAAAAAAATTAATTATTAAAATACTATTCCATAAAATTTATAGTAGTTATCTCTTTTCCCTGGTGTTGCATTCACCTTTCCAAAGGCCTTTGGGGTTTTACAGTCAAAATGTTTCTGGATGTTCCTTTTTATCTGATTTTATCCAAAGCCAAAATGATTTTGATAGATGGGTTACATAAAATGCCACCTTCCTGCTAATTTCTCTGCAACATGTTTTAAGATGGTGTTTGGAAATTATGTGAGATAGTAAGAGCACAAGTTAGAAATCAGTGATTCATGGTCTAGGACAGAATGACTAGGACAGAATGTTTGTCATGGAGAGATTTCAGTCAAAAATAAGTATGATTTTTAAATTATTTTTAAATTTTTAAAATTATTTTTAATATTGATAATAATAGTTAATGACAAATATACCACTGAAAGGACCAGTAAAAATTCCAAAACTGAGGCTACCAGATTAATCTGGATTTGTGATTTACATCTTCTTGTTTTCTGAGTTCATTATTTATATATTTCTTCTTGTTTCTTATCCTGCATCTATATACTTGTTGAGCGAGCTTGAAAACCGTTGAATATCACATTATTCCTGAAACCAGTGTCTGCAATTAACAATACAATTTATGCATTAATTTATTCACTGGTTAAGTCAGCTTGAGAATGTTCTACTAGAATAATATGATGGAAATGAGATTCAATGAATGAATAGGATAAGTAATCCAGTAACAGCTGAAGAGTTCCTTGTTTAAGTCAACCATGCTTATGAAACAATGGCAAAGTGCATATTGACTGATTACGGACATTCACTAGTTGCTTCAGGTCAGTGTTTATTATTATTTATTAGAAGAAAGGAGGATGGTAAACTTTGCCTTTATGTAATACACAACAGCCTGAGGGTAGAAATCAAAACTATGTAAGTGAATTTTGCATATGCAAAGCCTTAAATATTAATTACAACTGTAGTTTCTAGTAAAGGTTGAAGCCATAAAACAGAGCAGATAGACATATGTATATATCTGAGATATAGAAACCAGACCTACATATGTATGGCACAATTGATCTTTGAACTTTCTTTGCAAAAATATACTAGAAGACAGTAACTCTGAGAAAAGGTACTTTTCCCAATTTCAGAGAAACACTGTGGAGATGTTCAAAAAGAAGCCTAAACCTCATATCAGAGAAAACCATATTATTCATATTTGAGGTTAGAGTTACAGGTAACACTTCCTTTATGTCTTTTTCTGTGTAGAAATCTATGTATGTTATATTATTCTTTCTAAACATACAGAAAGGTGGTTCATAATTTTTATTTATTTTTGTTACTATATAGTTTTAAGGCTTATTTCGTATTTTTCAAAGTGGTGCAATTGCAGTATATCGAACATTTTCAAATTTGTTCTGAAAAAAAAATTCAATTTATTTTGAGTATATTCAGAAAAAAACTCAAAACATTTTTTCTTGTAAGTATAAAAATTTAATAGTAAATTAGTAAAATAAATATAGAAGTTGTCACCTAAAGGAAGCACTACTGTGTACCAACAGTGACTTAATCCATAGTCGTTCAAAAATAAATTTACAAATAAATTCCCCATTCACATTAAAGTTTATTTTCCTCCCTTATAATTTCACCAGATCTTGACATTTGTTTCATTCTTGGAGATATTTTTCCCACTTTGCTTTCTAATATATTGACTTTTCCCAGCAATTTTAATCACAGTGGTTTTATGACATGAATTTTTCAGTGCTTTGTGAAACTGAAGATCTTAGTTCTTAGTTCCACTGTTTTTTTTTAGTATCTCAAAAGACAATTTATCATATATTTCCATATAATTTATATATAATTTTGCATGTGCCATATTAGAACTGTTACTAGAAAGGATTTTTTTGGCAGTATTCATAATTACATGCTTCTAAGTGCACACATTATCTTTGATGGTGTGAAGAGCAGAACATGTCAACCTCACTTAGTTCCCCTCAGCTGGAGAATGCTGACACAGATTGAATTCTGAGGAGAGGACTTGGAGTTATAGCAATGTATGAATACATGACAGTTTCAAGAACAGCAGTCATTGGTTCCTGTCTTTTCCTTTCAGTAGCTATCTGTGTCTATTGACTGTGGATGACATACCACATAACAGATACCTGAAGGAGAGTCTTATGTCCTTAATTCAATAAAAACCTGGAAATACAGCTATCCCAAAACTGACATTGCTTTTAGACACCTCAGCAAGAGAATAGTGTGTAACAAAAGTGTCAACAGAGGCAGGTGTGAACAGGACAGCTTACCACCCAGTAATAAAGATGTAAGGTAGGGAAGCCTCAGGTGTCGCTTATACTCTAGTTAAATGTATATGTATTGAAATTAAATATACTGATTAAAGTTGGTATTGGTAGTATTCCCTCATGTTGCTGAGCATTGCTTAATATTTCTTAAAATTGCTTAATATTTCTTCTTAGAGTCCATAATTCACTGACAAATATTTTACATGAAATTTGGCAACATCTGGGCTAAAAAGATACGTTTTCCTGAAAGTTCATGTTCTGTCAGTATAGAAGAATGAAGATTACCTAAGATCAGATGTGTGTATAGAGTTGTCACTGTTGGAGACACAGTCAGTTTTAAGGAAAGATTAAACAAAAGAATCTCCTGAGAGAAATGAAAACCATCCTGGGAAGGAATTTTGAATGGACTTTTCTGTGTGATGCAGCAGCTACCAAAAATAGTGGGTTTTGAGAGGGTAAAACAAAAAAAAGCATGTTGTCTTGATTTCAAAGGGTTTGCCATCAAGTGGGACACACAAAAAAGATCCCAATAAGATGCTTCTGTTGTAGTGATAAGATGAGGACTTAGGAAATTCTTTTAAAAATATCTGTATGTTGATTCCTGAAGAGTGTTTCTACCACAATTCTTTCTCTTTTTTAAAGACCTTTGATGCCATGAGACACTGAAGAGTAGGATTTTGAATTGAAAGTGCTCATATACAGGCTTAATATTTTGTGTGAAGGTCTGAATGAGCATAAAATACCTTTCCTTTCAGGTGAAGGAAATCAGCTCTGTGGCACTGAAGTTCTGTAGAGGCTTAATTTTCAGCTAGGGCAGATTCTTGTGACAGGGATCAGTAAAGAAGAATGGAAAGGGAGGAGAGATATTCTGAAAACTGAATAAAGGAACTGTGATCTGCTGTGTCTAGGACTCAGCTACCAAGGTGGAAAAAGACAGATTGTCCATTAACAGTTTCCACTTGGGATTTTTTTGGTGTAACTCCACTGGAAGCAAAAAGCAAGTTGTTCACAGCTGTCTATCTTCAAAAACCTCTCACTGAAGATACTGAAGTGTGATGGAAATGGTATTTGAGGGACAAAACGTTTAGCTGCTGCTAGGGAAAAACTAGCTAACAGTGTTAATCTAGTTGTAATCATATGGATATATCTTCTTTACCAACTGGTATGGTGAAAAGAAGGGGCACACCATGGTTCCAGGTTTGTATCTACATTAAATCTTCACTGACAATGAAGTCACTGCCAGTTCCAGGCTCACATTCTGTATTAATACATAGCTAATTGTCAGAGGATCTTGAGTCACATGACAAGTGATGTCCTGGTGATCAAAATGAACTATGGTCCCAAGAAGACAGAAACCACTCTCTGAGACTACAAGACTCCAAATAGAGAAGCAAGGCAATCCACAAAAAAAAAACCCAACAAACCAAAGCAACCTGAAAGACACTATATTGCTTAAGTTGACATATGTATGTCTTAGGTAGACACATGTAAGTGTGTTTGTAGACAATAGCTTGAAGTTCAACACTAAGCTTAGTCCAGGACCTTTTTCATTTCTTTGGGTACAGTATAATACATAGTTTGCATAATTTTAGAAGTCTTAATAACTGAAAGAGTTATAGTGAATGAAGTGGAATTTCATCTTTGCATATTATGTTTGTTCAGCTTTCAAGAAAAAAATAATATGGTATTCTCTTCTTATTTCTTCTTGGCCTCTGTAAGACCATGAGAATTATATTTAATAAGTTTAACATTGGTAGTGGTCTTTTATTGAAATTCAAAGCATGGAAGCTGCAAGAAATCCTGAAAAACATGAGGTGCTTTTAATAATTGCTCTTTTTTTTCCCCTTAAGGAAAATAAATTAAAACTGAATGGCATTTCTTGTATGAGGTACAAAGTAGAGGAAGATACTCATTGAAATAGGTCTTGAAACATTAAATTCTGCTTAACAGGGATATTAATCAGTTGAAAATTAAACACACTTCCTAGTACTTCCTGAGCAAAATGACCATTTACAGGCATTTAAAAGCTTTCTGTTTTGAGTATGGCTTTTACATACTACTACTGGCATGTTTATCTTCTAAGGTAAAGCACCAAAATGTATTTTCTATTTGCTGTCATATGTTATAGGTAGCATTGTGCCCTTTCTTACCCAGGCTTTCCTGAAGACACCTACCCATGGGTGATGGGCTCAGCTGTCCACTGCGGTGAGACTGTTGAAGCCAGCTGAAACTGACTGTGTTTGGCATGGGGCAGCTCTGAACCCTCCTCACATAGGCCACCTCTGCAGCCCCCACAGCTTCTGCCAACACCTGAGCACCTGCATGTTATATGATAATTTACTTAGCCCATGTATGTTAAAACAGTATTTTGTTATTCCCTTTTCCATGTGTCAATAGATCTCAGTGTTGTAGAGTCATACGCTATGTTCAAACTTAATTTTAATCTCCTGTGAATGCTTCACAAATAACACTTTCAAAACAGTGTGAGGGTTTCACTTCATGATTTTCTACATCCATCTAATTGCTTTCATGTGCTTACCACTTATGCGATCATTTTACAAGTCCACTCAGAAACACAAGTCAGAGTAGGAACTAGTAGCTGAATATTGTTTCCTTCTTTTCTGTCAAGTAACTGGAGGCTACATCTAATGGTATTCAGTGCTACATGGTAGTGTGGTAGCCACTGGAAAGGTATGAATGGTTCAAGGAAAACTTGCTAGTTTTGACACAAGAGTGAAGAACATTATTCAGCTTCTCAATTTTCTGTTTTTTTACACATTTATCAATTTGATGAGAAGTGATAATGAGACTGAATCAGTATGGTCCTACTAGTTACTGGGGTAGCTTTACTGCCACTGCCTTTCTCAGTCTCCGAGAAAACTTTTTTAAAATGTTTGACTTTTTTTTTTCCCCTAATACTTCCAATAGCAGTGATCTGCCATTTTGAAATTAATTTATAAAAGACACAATTCCACTTTATGCAAACACAAAGTACAATAGCGTCGATCAGTTATCGGGAAGAACTAGAGGGAAGATAGTGTAAGTTATGGGCATCCTACCAGCAGGTGCAAAATCACCAGTAAAATGCTTTTTGCTGCCTTCACAGAGAATAGTTATAGCTCCCTTGTGTGGTTTCCAAACTCAGATTTTGTACCTGATTATGCATTGCATTTAAAATGGTATCATGCTTCGAAATAGTATAAGGAACAGGGAAGTAGCTTAGTTGGAACTCTCCCTTTTATTTCAATTTCTCTTAAAATTTTTAAATTGTATCTGCTTGTCACAAAAAAATATTCAAAAAAGGAAAGAACTGATCAAACTGAAATTATTTATACTCAAAGCCATAGTTCATGAAAAGCAGAGTCCACATCATACTAAGTTCATTCACTCAAGGAATTTAAAAAAAAATAGAAAAGGAAGCTTTAGAACTGTTTGACCTACACATTATTTGAAATTATAAATGTATAAATAGTCAATAGTTTCAACAGCAATTCAAAGGCTGATGCTTTAGGGGCTATTTTTTCCTTTCTTGCTATATTTTTTATTGAGATGCAGATGACCTTTTAAATATAATACATACGCAGACAGCAAGGAAGAGCAGAGGGTAATACTGAAAGAAAATTGGTGACTTGCAAGAAAATACCCATGAGTGAGAGAGTTCTAAGAAGTTAAAAGTTGATATTTATCCTATTAAAATGTTTTCCTGCTGGAAACATTTTTTTATATTTATAAGAGGTTTTTGTCTTTGAAAATAGTTAAAAATAAGCTGAACCAAAAAGGCTCCAACAACAAGTTCTTTCAAACCCTCCAACGGCTTCAGTTTTGAGGCTTTAAGTAGCTATACAGTCAATGTACCTGAAGTTCTTGGCAGACAGAGTAGGATTTATTTGCAGGAGTAAACAAACACCATTGACCAAATAATCAGTGTTACTTCCTCAACCTAAATTATTTCTGCTTCCTGAGTCTTTTAGTAGCTATCTTCAAGTGGAGATCAGTGAAGAGTGGTCCTCAGTGGTCAGTATTGGGACTGGCACTGTTTAATAACTGTCAGTGACATGGGCAGTGGAATTGAGAGCCCCCTCAGCAAGTTTGTGGATGACACCAAGCTGTGTAGTGCAGTGCAGCTGACACACTGTAGGGAAATACAGAGGGACTTTGACAGGCTTGAGTGGTGGGTGAATGAGAACTGCATGAAGTTCAACAAGGCCAAGTGCAAGGTCCTGCATCTGAGTTGGGGCAATCCCAAGCACAAATACAGGCTGGGCAGCCCTGTAACTTGGGGTTGTTGATGAGAAGCTCAACATGACTCAGCAAGGTACATTTGCAGCCCAGAAGGTCAGCCATGTCCTGTACTGCATCAAAAGAATCATGACCAACAGGTTAAGGGAGGTGATTCTGCCCCTCTAGTCTGCTTTTGTGAGACCCCCACCTGGAGCACTGTGCTCAGCTCTGAGGTCCTCAACATAAAAAGATTGTGGACCTGTTGGAGCAAGTCCAGAGAAGGACCATGAAGATGATCCGGGGACTGGAGCACCTACCCTGTGAGGCCAAGCTGAGAGAGCTGAGTTTGGAGAAAAGGCGGCACCAGGGAGATATTATAGCAGCCTTCCAGGACTTAAAAGGGACCTACAGGAAAGATGGGGAGTGACTCTTTATCAGGGAGTTTAGTGGTAGAACAAGGGATAATAGTTTCAAACCCTTCAAAAAGGTTAGATTTAGATTAGATATTAGGAAGAAAGTCTTTACTGTGAGGGTGGTGAGGCACTGGAACAGGTTGCCCATAGAAGTTGTGGATACCCTCTCCCTGGAAATATTCAAGACCAGGTTGGATAGGGCTTTGAGCAACCCGATCTAGTGGGACATGTACCTGCTTACGACAGGAGAGTTGAAACTAGATTATCTTTAATGTCCCCTCTAACTGAAACCATTCTCTTATTCTCTGATTCCATTTACTTGAGAGTGTTAAAGGAGGACTGGACCATGGAGGGATAAAATGCCCTCTAATTTGACAATATTTTGGTCTGTAGCAATTTTAAATGTGCAGCCATAGATGAGTTCGTACACTCTTCAAGTCTGAGAACAGAAGCTATCTTGTTTTTATTTCAAAGATTCAATTAACAGACTGTCCAGCTGCCTGAAATGCAGGTGCAGTACATATCTGAACATACCTAGCACTTTAGAAAGGCATTAATGAATAATTAGATCCTTTACCTCCTAAAAGGCATGTTGAAAAAGACATTATGCAACCATTTAGATGGAAATTGAGCCAAAAGAAGGAACATTATGTTTTGAGATATTCATGATATTGTACTTTTGAAAATGATGTAGCTGCAAATATTACTGCCTGTACTGTGAGACTCAGGTGGCTAGGCACACAAAACTTGTGTGGGAAAGAATTCTGGATACTTTAAAGAATGTGTAAACATTGAAGAAGACCTCAGTGCTTAATTGCTATTCTGTTCATATCTTCTGTTCCTGTTTTAATAGTTATAAAAAAAGCCTTGCTCCTTCATATTGGCTTACATTGCTACTCTGTGCCTTTCTTCTGTTTCTTACATCTGTGGTCTTCACTCAGTTATGTTACCTGGGTTTAGCATTATTGTTTTACATGCAATGCAAACCTACACCAAATTAACTTTTCTTGGGTCATTTTTCTTTAGATAAAAGTGTAGGTGGTCTCTGCTTCTGAACTTTTATTCCTTCAAACCTGCCTTTCCTTTCAACTTGCCTATGTATATATCTCAACGGAGTGGTGGGAAGACATAAACATATAAAGTTTCCTCATTATGTAAAGTTTGGAGTAATCATACTGTCCTTCATTACCAATATTTTGGTGACTTCTGATTTATTTTTATTTTCCAAAGAATTGTTGATCTTTCTCAACAATTCTCAAGCAACATTTATTAAGACAAGGTTGCAAATGGAGGTTAGACTTAATGAACTGAAATATTTTATGGTGAAACTGTAGTGGGAAAAAAACCAAAACAACAAAATCTACTTTGTAGAAAAACTTGGAAGATTTCCATTCTGAGTATTTTGTAAAGTGGCTGCATGCTACAGTAGAGAAGATTATGCAGAATATTTTCAAAACTGGCTGAGTAAAGAAGCAACCTCTTTTTCCTCTTATTTACTTTAGAAAGTGTTTTATGTTATGAAAATGCTTTTCCGGGCTTTCTTTCTAAAAAGTTGGAATAGTTTTTTTGTAATTATATATAATTCAGAATTACATATGCTACAATGTAGTGATTAGTAGAATAAATTACTCTTGATCTGCAGCAGCATGAAGTAGTAATAAAGATTTATTCCTTCTATATTAAGAACCCCATCCTGCAATGAGAACTTTTACATATCCTTTTTAGAGGTATAGCATTTGAAGTAAATTATACATAAATTACATTTTCTGAGTCTCTATGTTCATGATTGCTAATTCCACTGCAAATGGGATCTTTAGGAAGTAGAGATATTTAAGAAATATTATTTTGGAGTGAATATAACAGTTAACAACTATTACTACCTTGGCAATCAAGGTTATTTATTATATAGCTTAATACTAAATGATAAAAAATATACTGATATTTTAAATCTGGACAGAGAAAAATGACAGTGCAGTTGTGTAAGAGGTGAAGTAAATAGTGTGAAAAAAAGATTTCTATATAAATTTTATATAAATTTTATGTTTTAATGAGTAGGAATTTAAAGAAATGTCATGAAACTGTTTTTGAGGAAGGAAACAGAAAAGATAAATGTGTGTAGCAAATAGCTATACATTTTGTAAGTTGATACTTATTTTTTTACTTGCAAAATTTCACAGAGCTCTCCACTCCTTTTGTACTTGTAAAATATCTGTCACTTTTAAGAACTATTGTGCAAGAATATGGCCACATTTTCACACAGTGATGCTACTGAGGATGCCAAATCCACAAAAGATTCTTCAGAAGACATGGAATGGCATGTTGTCTAGTAAAAGCCAAATAAATGCAATAACTAGAGGACTGCTGAGTAGTGTGACATTGAAAAGAGCTGCATGGGATTAATCAAGGCTTATCATTAAAGAATAAAGATAAAAATTTCAGTAATACTCATGTGTTTGCTAGGAAGCGATAATGGCATGCTGTAGAAAACAAAGTCATTGAAGGAGCAAGGAATACTATTTCAAGTGCCATGTAAGTCTGTGTACCATGAAAGAGAATTAAGAAGTTTTCTAGGAGTAGTGTAGAATTTTTACTGCCAAAAGAAGAAAATAAGAGCCAGTAGTGCATAAGGCAAAAATTAAAGTTTATTGAAACTGGCCTAATTTTGGAAAAAAGAAAGTACAAAATCTCTCTGTGGTTCTATAGACAAAACAAAAAGAATAGAGACTTTTGGTACAAATAATGAATCAATAATTTATGCCAAGTAAAGGACATTTTAAAACAAACAAACAGAAGAAAAAAAAACAACAAAAAACAACAGAAACAAAACAAAGAAAACCCAAACAACACCAGCACATATATAGCATATGTTATTGGAAATTAGGAAAAGGGAGATTAGATAATGAGTGCCTCTAATGCCTTACAAATGTCAGCAAATGTCATAGAAGCTTTCTGGAAATGTTGATGGGGCCTAGCAGCTGATTGCCAGATTTCACTTAGGTTAGAAAAATTTTTTATCTGTGTAAATGTTTTTCATCGATGTAGTACACAGAACACATTTTTGAAAATAGCAATTAACATTGCAAGGGAAAGTAATTACTATGGAGTACAGTTCCTAATTTGAAGCAGTGAAGATCAGGATGAACTTTCTGTCTCACATAGAATTAATTGAGAAATACAGTTCACTGGGCTGATAATGCTGTCTTGTATGTATACACACATAATGTGTAATGCTCTGTGTGATTTGTGCCAAGATTTATATCCAAATATATTTATTTTGATATTTTACAATCTGATAGAGGAATAAAACATGCTCCTTTGGTAGGAGAAGTTTTAATTTAACTTTTAATTATAGCTACCTACCCAGTCTTAATGCAAACATTATTAAATTCAGTTAAATTTCATTATGTAATTGTAATTCCCTATGTAATAGAGGTGCCCACAAGGTGTCTATAACCCTCCAGTCTCTCTCCAGAACCTCAATATGTTGGGATTCCCCTCTTAAGTGCCTGTGTACTAATGCATGTTGTATGGGGAATAAATAAAATGAGTTAGAAATCTGCATGCAGTAGTAGGGTTATGATCTTGTATAGATTATGGAGATGTGTTGAGATGACTCTCTTGGAATATTGTAATGCAGGAATACAGGCTCTTTAGGAAGGATAGGAAGGGAAGACAATGAGAGTTGCCCTTTATTTAAGAGAGAAACTAGAGTGCATGAAGCTCTTCTTAGGGATGGAATAGGAGCCAATGGAGAGTTTATGGATTAAGATTAATGAGAGGACAGGCAAAAGTGGTATAACAGCAAGTGTCTGCTATAAATCGCCTGGTCAGAAGGAACAAGTGGATAACACCCTCTAAAGACTGATAGGAACAGCTTCACATTCACAGGCCCTGGTTCTCATGGAGGATTTTAACCACCCTGGTGGTATCTGTTGGAGAAACCTCACAGCAGGGCATAACTAATGCAGGAGCTTCCTGGAGTACATAAATGATAGCTTCTTCCTCCAAGAGACTGAGAAGCCAATGAGAAGAGGTGCTCTGCTGGACCTCATACTCACAAAAATGAGGGCCTCATTGAGGATGGGGAGGTCAAGTGCAGCCTTGGCTGTAGTGACCATGAGATGGTGGAGTTCAGGATCCTGAGAGGAGGGAGCAGAGTGAAAAGCAAGATTGCAGTCTTGCACTTCAGAAGCAAACTTTGCCCTCTTCAGAGATCTGCTCAGAAGAGTCCTAGGGAATAAGGCCCTAGAGGGAAAAGAAGCCAGGAAAAGCTGGTTATTTTTTAAGGATCATGTCCTTCAAGAAAAAGAGCTCCATCTCAATGAATAAGAATTCAGGCAAAAATGCCAGAAGACCTGTGTAGGTGAACAAGGACCTACTGACCAAACTCAAACACAAAAAGGAAGCATGCAGAAGGTGGAAGCAAGGACAGGTGACCTGGGAGGAATACAGAAGCCCCAGTGGAATGTCAAACACAACAAGAAGGGCTTCTATAAGTACGTACGAGACAAAAGAAAGAAATGGGGAAATGTGGGCCCATTGCTCAATAAGATGAAGGACATAGTTACACAGGACATGGAAAAGATCATAGAATCATAGAATGGTTTAGATTGGAAGGGACATTAAAGATCATCTAGTCCAACATCCCTGCCATGGACAGGGACATCTCCCACTAGACCAGGTTGCTCAAAGCCCTGTCCAGACTGGCTTTGAACACTTCCAGGAAGGGGGCATTCACAACTTCCCTGGGCAACCTATTACACTATCTCGCCACCCTCACAGTAAATAATTTCTTCCTAGTATCTAGTCTAAATCCACCCTCTTCCAGTTTAAAACCATTGCCCCCTGCTGTATTGCTACCTGCCCTTGTAAAAAATCTCTCCTCAGCTTTCATGTACCCCTTCGGGAACTGGAAGACTGCAATAAGGTCCCCTTGGAGCCTTCTCTTTTAGAGGCTGAACAGCCCCAACTCTCTTAGGCAGTCCTCATAGGCAAGGTGCTCCAGCCCTCTGATCATCTTCGTGGCCCTTCTCTGGACCTGCTCCAGTAGCTCAATGTCCTTTTTGTGTTGGAGAACCCAGAACTGGAGGCAGTACTCCAAGTGGGGTCTCACAAGAGCAGAGTAGAGAAGCAGAATGTCCTCATCACCTCCATCAACCTGCTGACCACACCTCTTTTGATGCAGCCAGGATGCGGTTCGCTTGGGCTGCAAATGCACATTGCTGGCTCAGGTTGAGTTTTTAATTGATCAACACCCCCAAGTCGTTCTCCTTGGGATTGCTCTTTAGCCATTCTCTGCCCAGCCTGTATGTGTGCTTGGGATTGCCCCTGCCCAGGTGCAGGACCTTGCACTTGGCTTTGTTGAACTTCATGAGGTTGTCATGGGCCCACATCTCCAGCCTGTCCAGGTCCCTCTGAATGGCATACCTTCCTTCCAGGGTGTCAACCGCATCACACAGCTTGGTGTAATTTGCAGGCTTGCTAAGAGTGCACTTGATTCCACTGTCCATGTCACTGACAAAGATGTTAAACAATGCCGGTCTCAGAACTGATCCCTGGGGAAAATCACTCATCAGTGGTCTCCATTGAGCTGTTGACCACAACTCTCTGAGAGCAACCATCTAGTCAATTCCTTATCCAGCAAGCTGTCTGTCCATCAAATCTACATTTCTCCAGTTTCATGACCAGTATGTCATGCGGGACAGTGTTGAACACTTTGCACAAGTCCAGGTAGATGACGCTAGTTGCTCTTGCCTTATCCACCAAAGCTGTAACTCCATCACAAAAGGTCACCAAATCGATGAGGCATGATTTCCCCTTGGTAAAACCATTTTGGTTACCACCAATCACCACATCCTCATTCTCCTTGTGCCTTAGGAGAGCCTTCAGGAGGATCTGCTCCATGATCTTGCCAGGCACAGAGGTGAAACTCGTCAATAGTTTCTTTGGTCTTTTTGCTGTTTTGAAAATGGGAGTTATGTTTCACCAGACTGCCACAACCTTTCAAATATGATGGATAGTGTCTTGGCAGCTTCATCCACCAGTTCTCTCAGGACCTGCAGATGGATGTCGTCGGGTCCCATGGACTTGTGCAACTTCAGATTCTTTAGGTGGTCTCAAACCTGATCTTCGCTTACAGCGGATGGATCTTCCTTCTCCCAGTCCCTACCTTTGCCTTCTGTGACTTGAGCAGCGTGGCTAAAGCCCTTGCCCATGAAGACCGAGTCAAAGAAATCATTGAGCACCTCAGCCTTCTCTGTATCCCTCATGACCAATTCTCCATTTTCCTTCCAGAGAGGACCCACATCTTCCCTAGCCTTCGTTTTATCACTGATGTATCTGTAGAAATTCTTCTTGTTTCCCTTTATATCTGTCCTGGATTTTACATTGTCATTCAGTTCTCTGTGATATGTTTGGTTTTGCCTCTAAGTATACCAATCCAAAGACACATATACTTTAGAATATTTATGAGGAGAAAATGCACACATACTAAAGGTAGAAAATCTTCACAGCTCTTACCAATTTGCATGTTACACTGATTTTAAATGGAAAAAAAGACAGTTTTGTTTAACATGCTTTTAAATGGCCTCCAGCAGTACGCAAAGTGAATTAAGCATTCTCTATTCGTAATGGTGTTCTGCACTATATAAAAAAAAAGGTATTTTTTTTTATATATACTGCAAATAGTTCATTAGGATATATAATAACTAATCCTGTTTAGTGGTTATTTTGTTAGTAAGTAGGCTACTTTCAGAAAACATATAACCTTCAATTAAAAATTTCTTGTTAACAAAAAAAAATCTCTAAAAATATAGAATCACAGAATGACAGAATGGTAGAGATTGGAAGGGACATCTGAAGATCATCCAATCCAACCACCCTGCTAGAACAGGATCACCTAGAGAAAATCACATGGGAACACATCCAAGCAGATTTTGAATGTCTCCAGAGAAGGAGACTGCACAACCTCTCTGGGAAGCCTGTTCCAGTGCTCTGTTACCCTCACAGTAAAGACATTTTTCCTTTAAGTTGAACCTCCTGTGTTCTAGTTTGTGACCATTGCCTCTTGTTCTGTTTCTGGGCACAACCAAGAAGAAGCTGGTCTCATCCTCTTGGGCTCATTGTCAGCCTGCTGTCCACCAGGACTCCTGTTATGGTTTAAGGGTTACCAGCCTGAAAGGGAAGGACTGGTGGTGTCTGTAGGACCCTGGAGGGTCAGAGATCAGTACTGTTCCCTCCCCTTTCCAGACACAGTCTATGAAAAAACGAGGTTTTCGCAGGCTTTTCCTGACTTCCTGGGCTCCTTCCTGTCGCATCTCAGGACGGCTGGGGCTACCTCCACGTGCTCAGCAGCATCCACCACCATCTGCTCCTGGCACCACAGTGGTCCCTGGTGACGAGTCACAGCGGTCACAGTGGCCACAAGGCACTGCTTGGACACTTCCACTGGGGACTACTGGGATCAGGTTTTGTGTATACTTAAATATCCTTTGTCCCTTATTAGTTCCCTTTTCTCCTTTCCCCTGTTGTTTTTTTTTTTATTAAACTTGTTACAGTCTTAACTTCCAACCTTGTGCGAAACATTTTTTTTTTTTATTTTCTCTCTATTCCCTTTTCTTAATCCTCCCTCTGGGAGGGTAGAGGACAATAGAGAGAAAATCCTGCTCACTCTCTTTCTCTGACCCTTAAACAGACAACTCCCAGGTCCTTTTCCTCTGAGCTGCTCTCCAGCAGTTCAGACCCCATCCTGCTTTGATACATGGGATTGTTCTTCCCCAGATGCAGTACCCTACACATGTCCTTGTTGAATTTCACTGAGCTTCCTCCACTCAACTCTCCGGCCTGTCCAGGTCACACTGAATGGCAGCACAGCCTTCTGGAGTGTCAGCCACTCCTCCTGGCTTTGTATTATCAGCAAATTTGCTGCGCCCATCATCCAGGTCACTGATGAATATATTGAACTGAGCTGGACCCAGTACTGACCCCTGAGGAACACCACTAGACATGGGCCTTCATCTAGACTCTGCCTCACTGACCACAACTCTCTGAGTTTTGCCCTTCAGCCAGTTCCCAATCCACCTCACTATCCAATCATACAATCCACACTTCTTAAGTTTAGCTGCAAGGATGTCATGGGAGATAGTATCAAAAGCCTTGCAGGTAGACCACATCCACTGCCCTCCCTTCATCAATCCATCCAGTTATGCCATTGTGAAAGGGTATCGAATGTGTCAAACTTAACTTCCCCTTGATGAATCCATATTGACTACTCCTGATAACCCTCATTTCCTTGACATGCTTTGAGATGGCACCAAGAACAAACTGTTCCCTTAGCTTTCCAGAGATATTGGTGGGGCTCTAGACTGGTGACTGGTCTGTAGTTACCTGGGTCCTCCTTCTTACCCTTTTTGAAAACTGGAGTGACATTGGCTTTTCTTCAGTCCTCAGGCATCTCTGCCATTTTCCAGGACTTTTCAGAGATGATGGAGGGTGGCCTAGCAATGATCTGCATCAGCTCCTTCAGTACTTGTTGGTGCATCCCATCGAAGCCCATGGCTTTGTAGATACCTAGTTTACTTAATTGTTTTCTCACCTAATCCTCATCAACCGAGGCAATGTCTTTCTATTTCCTGACTTCCTCTGTGGTTTAAAAGGTCAGGAACTCCTGAGGGCTGGCCTTACCAGTAAAGATGGAGGCAAAGAAGTAATTTGTTACCTCTGTCTTCTCTTATGCCATCACCAGGGCATCCACTTCATTCAGTAGCACGTCATCTAGCTTTCCTTTTGCCTCCACTATAATTGAAGAAGTCTTTGTTCTTGTCCTTGACTTTTCTTGCCAGGTTTTATTCTAAGGAGGCCTTAGCTTTCCCTGTTGCATCCCTACATCCTCTGACAACTTTCTTGTATCTCTCCCAGGAAGTCACACAGAATCACAGAATCGCTCAGTTGGA
>NW_010196862.1:0-2118 GCF_000695765.1 Mesitornis unicolor
GTCCTAAACCACGACACAAACTTACACAATCCTCCAGGTGTAGGTTTGTTATGACAAACATGGTAGTTTAAATTTTATCCATTACAGAGCAGAACATGAAGAAAATGTATCATAGTTAAGAGAAAACCAAGAATATTTAAAGTCACTGGTCATTTCCCAGCTTACTTCTTCCATTATAGAGAAGTTTGTTCATGGCTAAGATTCTATTTCCAAGTAATCCAGATTCTTCCAGCCCATTTCTACAACATCAGTTTACTGGACCTTTTGTGATGCCATGTTGCTCAATTATGGAGCTTTTCACAGCCATGATTTTCTCTGGGATGGAAATTGGAGAGTGATGGAATAAAGAGGAGAAAGAAAATAATACCACTTCAGAAGGAAAAATAGGAAATCTGAAGATGGTTTTGGAAAAGAAAGTGTAAAAAAACCCCATAATTTAAATGTTACCTTTTGGCAGTATCAAAACAAAATTATCTTGACTGCAGACTTGGAGGTGTATGGCTCTGTTTGCGTTCTTAAGCTTCTCCATATATTTGAAGTCTAGGAACCCTAAAAGATCTAGTTTTCAAATCCTAAGAGGGAGTCTTGAAGTTTTCCGGATTCTGAGCTCTATTTTAGAAAAAAAGTTGCTCAAGCCCTTAATTGCTGGCACCTTTCTTTTTTTTCACCAACTTTCTTGTCCCCAAAGCCATTCAGATAGTTAATGTGCTGCGGAGCTGTGAGTCAGGAAATGTGAGGTCTCAGGTGAATTTTTTCTCACTGAGTAAATACAGCCAAAATCCAGGTTTAGCACCAGAGCAGGCTTCTATCAGAATCATGTTAGTGTAATGATGGATCCCTCCAAGATACACTAGGCTGGTAGTCATGATGACATTAGCTCATCCAAGTCAGTTTTCAGTTTATCTCTGTTCAGTGACCCTCAGATAAACAACATGAAACCTCACAACCATATTCCATGAACATGACTTAAGATACATTTTGGTGACTTCAACTACAAACATTTCCTCCTATTTTTCTCATTATTGTAATCATTGCATGACCTCAATAGCTGTAAATACACACTATCACAATTGTTTTAACCTATCTGTTTTAGACCATCCAACCTATCTGCTTCTAATTACTTTTTGCTTTCAAAACAAGCTTATGTAACTAGCTAAGATGGATTTTTGTCATTTCTGACCACTCTAGACAACCAATCTAGACTTCTATGGATCTCAATCACTTGTAGATACTAATGGGATAATATGTCTAAATGGCAGTTTGTCATGAGAGCAGTGGCATGCCAAACTGCAGAAATGAGAAATCCTTGGCAGAAAGAGACAGTATATTGAAGAATTATAACTGTTTATTTCAATATTCCAGAACAGTAGTCTAAATAGAAAACGGTTGGCATTAGTACTTCATGAGGTTGACAGGCTGGAGAGGCGGGCCCATGTCAACATTATCACAGAATCACAGAATATTAGGAGTTGAAAGGGACCTCGAAATATCATCCAGTCCAACCCTTCTGCTAGAGCAGGATCACCTAGACTGGGTCACACAGGAATGCATCCAGGTGCATTTTGAATGTCTCCAGAGAAGGAGACTCCACAACCTCTCTGGGCAGCCTGGTCCAGTGCTCTGTCACTCTCACAGTCAAAAAGTTTTTCCTCATGTTCAGATTGAACCCCCAATGCTCCAGCTTGCTCCCATTGCCCCTTGTCCTGTCATTTGCTATCACAGAGAAGAGCCTGGGTCCTTCCTCCTGACACTTGCCCTGTACAAATTTATAGACATTAATGAGGTCACCCCTCAGTCTCCTCCAAGCTAAAGAGACCCAGCTCCCTCAGCTGCTCCTCATAAGGGAGATGCTCCACTTCCTCAATCATCTCTGTGGCTCTGTGCTGGAGTCTTTCAAGCAATTCCCTGTCCTTCTTGAACTGAGGGGCCCAGAACTGAACACAATATTCCAAATGCAGTCTCACCAGGGCAGAGTAGAGGGGGAGGAGAACCTCTCTCGACCTACTAACCTCACTCCTTCTAATACACCCCAGGATGCCATTGGCCTTCTTGGACTTGTGGGCACATTGATGGCTCGTGGTCATTCGGCTGTCCACCAACACACCCAGGTCCTTTTCT
>NW_010196863.1:0-17996 GCF_000695765.1 Mesitornis unicolor
CTAATATTCTGTGATTCTGTGAAGAATTGCATTTGGAGCAAAAATGAAAGTTAAGTAAGCATATATGCAACCAAAGCTGTTCCATTGCTGAAGGCAAACAATACTTTAAATTTAATCTATGGACAATAATATGCTAACTCAGAACACAAAGTTCCCATAAACTATTTTGCTGTTCTGAAAAATCTGACCTTGTTGCTAGAAATATAGTTGTCCTTTTAAAAGTACATTCCTGCATTTCAGAAAATTTTCAGCATGTAAATTAATTTAGATGAATTGTAAAAGAATTACTATCTTTTTGATGGACATACTTTTAATTCTACCTAGAATAAGTGTGAATGTATTCAGCATTTATATATGAGGCTGTAGAGTTTATGAACCTATGCCTGCAACCTCAAATACATGTATACAGCCCAGGCTTTCTAGCACTCAGTATGACCCGTCCGTGCTTATAGTTACTTCCTCTCATTTAACAGGACTTCTTCTCATTCAGTCCTGGTAAGGAGCAACTGGTAATTTCTACTAAATTCTGCTTTACACAGCTCTGTTGAGTTTTTCCCAGCAAGCTTCCACCTAAATGAAAAATCCTCAATCTCTCTTCCATTTGAATAATCTAGTAAATACGGCACAGACGAGTCAGGTGAAGAGGTTGCATTATTGTATCATATCCATTCAGAAAAAGGACGATAAAGGCTAGATAGTAGTTTGTATTTACCCCTGCTTTATACAGCTCTGTTGTGTCATATCCATTCAAAAAAGCAAGAAAATAACCAATGTTTACAGTAGATTTTGGAGTAAAACATAGAAAGAGCTGGCAGAGTTTAGATCCCTCTTCTGAAAAAACACTCTTTGACAATGGATTGAAATACATAGCCAGATAACCTAGAATACCAATACAGAACCTTTTTTTGTTTTGATGTACGGATGCCTAAAAATTTTCTTATGGTGAAACAGGCATCTTTACAAAACAAAGGCTGCTCTCTAGGATATATGATTTGCTTCTCTTAATTACCTTTCACAGGCAGCTTAGACACAAATCTCAAGGAGCACGTAGACTACAGACGGAGGGAACACAACTATTCTGCAGGTGCAGCTGAGAATATCTATCAGTGGTGATGTAACTTAGAGTTCCAGTCACATTTTCTTGCCTTCACTTCAGATGGATTTTCTCATGGACTGACTTCAACCCAACTTAAACATCATTCCAGAATTAGTTGGCTTTTCTATCTCAAGAGTGGTCTGTTTCCCCTTGACCTCCCAGACACCATGAAGTAACATAAGGAAGTGTCAAGAGGCCACTAGGCTGTCAAGCCAAAACAGAATGCTTAGAAAGGCAGTAAATGAGGCACCACATTTATTATCTTTTTCAGGTCCTCAGAATTCTCAAGGAGTTAAAATTAATGTGATGCAGGCTAGGAAGAAAAATTATATCCCTGGTTCTTCACTGCTCTACCTATTCCTGACAGCTGACAAAGTGTCCATCTGAGAAAGAGAAAAGATCCCAACTCGAGCCCATCTCTGTAGAAAAACCATCAATGGTATCCATTGTGTACATACTTCTCCAGCATACCAGTCATCTTACATCCTAAATGTATCACAGAATGCTTGGTTCAAGCTGTTCCAAATATTCCCCAGTCCTGAACACTTTGGACGAGAAAGAAAATACTCTGTGATCCTGCCACATTCTTTAAGCTTGGGTCAGGAACAGTGGCCTTGCATGTTATAAACTACATTTTCTTTAAGCTAATCAGTCAACCCTTGGATGACAGAATGGGTGAAAGTAGCAAGCAGGTTCTAAATGTCTAGAAATTTCTGTGCTCCATTAACCTTTAATCTGCTGAGAGGGTAGAAAGAGATAATAGAATGTTAGGAAATCAACCCTGTCAATCAGAATTCTGATTGTATGTATATACCATGTTGGGAAACAGAGCTATATAGGAAAAAAAATACCTCAGTCAACCATTTTCTGAGGGAGGACGCCTGGAGTACAGGAGGTTTGGCACAAAACCAGCCAGGGTAAGACAGCAGTCTGAAGAAAGAGAATGGACTACTTAGAACTGAAAAGCCAGGAATCAGTATTAGGTAGTATCTCTCAGCAATATAAATAACATTTATTCCTTGATGGACATGTAGCACCAAGAAAAGCCCAGTGGAAGTTGCAGGAGAAGTAACATCTGGGTGCCTGTCTGACTCCTCCTCCACAACAATAAGAATCTTTTCCTATTTAGGATTTGGAGTAAATGCAGGGGCTAGTGCCAGAGGAGACAGCTGCAGAGTCCTGAGAAGACAGCGAGTGAGTGAATTCACATCTTCAGTTAAAAGTTTTCTGGCTGCCTCTCCAGGTTCCTGCATCTCTGGAGAAGCATCTGAAATGACAGTCCTCCACTGAGTTCATGGGGCTTGGATGCTGAGGTATCAAACTAGTACAATCCTTACGTTCCTCCTCCTCTGAAGAGCTGGAAGGAACTGCTTATTCGGTTGCCAGCAGCTGGCTCTGGGGGCTCCCATACCACCATCTGCATGGAAGCCTTCCCGAGGGGTTGAATACAGACTTCTTCCCAGGCAGAGCAAGTGGAAACATGTGCATCTTCATACAAAAGCATAACTCTAGGAGAAACTCGCCTTTACTTGACATGGTAGCAAATGGCTGCCTGCACTGAAATTGGGCACAGAAAGAAAGGCTGCTATATGAACTCTGCTATTTCCATCAACTACCTTTTGGCTGACACACAGAGATCCACATACTGCGTTCAGGGAAATCAGGCAATTCATACCAAAGACTTTACCTGAAGCCTGACCACCAGCACTCCTTTACTTTGTCCTTCTATTATGGCACTAAAGCAAGGTCTGGAAAATTCTCTCTCAAAGCTTGGTCAATACTTGTAGGACAATCATAAAATAACCACAGGGAGGCCTGCATCTATTTCCTATCACTAGGGGTTGTGCAACTGGATCATGACCTGTCATTTCAGTAAGCAGAAGAACCACTGTTACTCTAACAAGTTCTGTGGAGTGCAGTGACTAAAATGTAGAGAACACTTTGACAAAGCAGCTGCAGTGTAAACTGTCATTCATGGTTTTCTCTTATTGAGCAACCATAGTTATGAACTAATGTCTACAAATTTTTCCTTTTACTGGGAACTCACAGTGCTCCTGGCATCTCTGGCAAAAAACAGTGCACAAAAATATGAAGTAACAGAAGAATTTAGCTGTGGAACACTAGGAATACCTTATGTTAAATTCTTTACAGAGGCAATTCAGTTCCTGTGGTTAGAAACAGGACTGGTATTTAGAAATTCAGTTTCTGCTTTGCCATAGTACTCAAGGTAGTAACTTAATTCTCTTTTTGGGTGCCAGCTTCCACAAGAAATAAAGTCTTATTCCACAGAATTTATGTAACACAGTTTTCTTTTCTTAAAGTGCTTTCAGATAATTTGAAAATGGGGCAGAAGAGGTTCGCGATGGTTGTTTTGGTTTTTTTTACATCCACACAAACTTAAAATTTCTTTGGTGGAATATATAAAAATGATCCTCCAGTCACCCTACACTAAGCCCAATGTCTAATGTGTCTCTCTTAAAAATAATAAAAATACTGAATAAAAGTCTTTATTATAAACTGCATTTTTAAAAAATTATTATAATGAATGACCACTCTGGACATGTTCATTTTCAGATAAGCTACGGTGATAGTCCATTCTCCAAGTTTTCTTGTTCCTTTCTTGTGTTCCAGTCAAATTCTAAAGTTTGTAGGGGCAAGACTGTGTTCATTTCTGTATGACAACAGAAGATGTGAGCACACCATCAACCAAGGCTTCAATTCAATCAGTACAAGGAATAACCCTAGTGAAGATACAGAACCAGAGTCAGGATACTGCTTTGTAGACTCATGAAAGAGCCTGCTTAAAATCCGTGGCTTCTACAAATGCCAAACATCTTACCTTTTTTCCATAGCAAGATGGCAAGGGTACCTCTAACAGCTTTAATATAATCCATCATATTAGACATTCCTGATATTAAAAAATAGGTGTTAACAGGTTTGAACTGGATTTGGGACAAGGAAGAAGAGACCTACCTCTTTTAACAGTTGGTATCAGTATTGTGAGTAGCCTTGTTTCTATCTGGTCACCATTACTCCTTCTGCAGATCCCTGTTCTTGTTTCACCTTTCCTCAAACAGGGTCCTGGAGCTTCTGCCAAAACCACCACAAATTATGCCTCAGCTGTCACTAGGTGCTCTGAGGGCATTTATGCAGCATTCGGTTCTGCCAGGCCCCCAAGCTGAGTGCATCACTTGCATGATTAAACCAGTCTCCAACAGTTCAGAGGCCGTCCTTGCCTAAGATAGTGAAAATACATCCATCTGCATACACGGTGTATCAGATGCACTTCAGCGCAGCGTCTCATGTTTATGTAACATTAACACAGCAGGGCATGCTTGGTCTGTCCTCTGCATGCTGCACAAAGTTACAGTGGCAATGCTGGCAATGCCCTCTGTAGAAAGTAGCACGTTATAGTGAAAACGTAGGAAGAGCTACTACCGTCTTACGTTTCTACTCTTTACCTCATTGGTGGTTTCAATTAGCCTCTGACAGCCCAGTTAAAAGACAGAAGTTGTTTAATCCCCTCAACCCTATAAAGCCATAATTCTAAAACTGTTCTCCACCAAAAAATATCTCTGTGTAATCAGGACTGATTACTCAGCCAGGACATCGTGTTACTCTTAGCCTGTTGAGTTTAGGTTTTGAAAGAACACTTTTTACTTTGCATTTGAAAACAGACATAAATTTTGCAAATACTCTAGTTCTGCTGTGTTGGAAGCCTAATAGATGTATAACCTTTGAAAAGATAAAATGTAAATAGGCAAGGAATTTAATCCTTGCTTTCATGCTTTCATGCAGTCAAAATGTCTCATTGTGTTAATAGTAACTAAGATTTTCAAAATATGGCCCTTAATTCGTACTAAATATTATGCAATTACTAGAAGATTATGCTAGTCACTAGAAAAAGAACAGATGACCAATGTGGATCTTACTCAGTTTATGTGAGATTTCAAACTCTGCTCACATTCTGTTTCTGATGCCTAGAAAAATGTATCACTTTGTTCGTCTGCAAGAAGGAAAGGTTTCCCACAAGCACTGCACCCCAAACAACAAAATTTGTCATGTTATAAAAGACAGAAAGGAACTTTTCTGTTGATTATTCCTGAAATTTCCATTATCAGAAGCATAGAACAAGAAAGAAATTACTTTAGTCTCTCACAGCAAACAATGGTAGGAAAAAGATATTCAAAATAGTGCAGGAATAATGAATGTGCAATATAAAATAATGTCATTTCAGTACTCAATGCTGTCTCTAGAAATCTGGTTCATCTCTGCCAAGGAACCACAGATAAAAATATGACCATTTTACTAGCCATCTTAAATGAAATGTAATGTTAATTTTATGTACATAATCTTCATTACTGCAATACATGTATTACTAGCATAATTTAGTCAATTAGGGCATAGCTCCAAA
The DNA here is from genome assembly GCF_000695765.1 of Mesitornis unicolor. Classification (NCBI taxonomy): domain Eukaryota; kingdom Metazoa; phylum Chordata; class Aves; order Mesitornithiformes; family Mesitornithidae; genus Mesitornis; species Mesitornis unicolor. Next base: position 5,511 of record NW_010196863.1, read on the forward strand.
TCTGTCAGGTGCCACCAGGAGAAATATAAAGCATGAATTTGCACTGAAAATGTTAAAAGTGAATGGTAAGATAGCAGTAATATGGATAGGCTGAGAGAGGAAAGAAAGGGTGGGAAGTGGAAACGTCTTAAAACCAGCTAATTACAAACAGAAGTAAAAAAACAGAGTTATAAATAGAATATTTCAATACAGTCATGTAAGCACAAACTATCCTTAGATCTGTGCAGATATTCATTAATGACCAACTAGACAAAGTAACAGAGACTTTAAAATTCACACATAAAAGACAGTTTAATATTGAATTTCAACAGCTTTTCTGACATCACATATTTTCCTTCTGCTCCTTCTCTCTTTCTCCTTTGACTCAGCTGCTGTACGGAAGACCTCGGCACAACGCAAATTAAATAAAAGAAAAATGTGCAACTTCACTAGAGAATGAGGCTGGTAAACTCAGCCATTCATCCTCGCATCCATTGCCTTCTCCCCTCTGCACCCTGCTTATTCCTTCCCCACTCCAACCAAAAATATTACGCATGACAGGCACAGACACACACGTGCATATTACGAGCTTTATGCAATGAGAAATATGTTAATTTACTCAGCTCGGCAAGGCACATTTGGTGAGTGTATTACCTGGATTAGCTAAAATAACAGAGGGGAAAAGCTGGGGTAAGCAGGCTGAAGCCCTGTGTGTGGCCAAGGCAGCGGGAAGCAAGGCAGAGAGAGAGAGAGAATGAACCCAACAACACAACAGTGGAACAGGCAGCTGGCCTGAGATGCTAATTCAGCACTTTAACAAATCAATGCCACTTGAAAAGTACAATGCGAGCCCTCACTGGGTATATGTCAGGGGACCAAGAAAATGCATTCTCAAGTATTTCACATTAAGAAGGAATAATGTGTTAATTTATAACTCTTCACCCTATACACTTGGATTATCCATCTGTGTCAGTGATTTGACTTCTTAAATTTATCAAAAACATGCGCAAAGGGAGGCATCTTCTGTTAAAGCATTGGGAAACAGCAATTCAGAAGCAGCCTGCCCTATTTGGTTGTTGGGTAGAGGGCTGGGGTTTTTTTTCCTTTTTTTTTTTCCTTTGGATCCTTTGGTCAAACGAAGGCCTTGCCTTAGCGGTGGTTGATTGCATTAGGTACCATCTGTCAAAAGTGACACCACAGAGCAGCAAAATCTTGAATCAGCAACCTGAGATGCCATCATCAGAATTTTGTTTAAGAAAACTTAGCAAAATCCCTCTGCACACCTAGCAGAAGAGAAGCGGCTACGATTAAAATGCCATTCTAAATGCCAGCTGAGATCTACAGACACTGCCTACTGAAATACAGAGGAAAGGAGGCTGGGGAGGAAGAAGTAAGTTGGGTTTATTTGAGATTGCTTGTATGTGTAAGGAGTTTCCACACAAACTTGAAGCAGAACTGTAGTAAGAAATTACTGATTGCATTGAGGTTAGGTTCTTGAAACTGTTTCTTAACAAAAACCATGCTTGTTTTAATTACATAGCACCATTTCGTATGTATAGAGAATCTAATGTCAGTCCAGAAAACACTAATCAAACCTAAATTGCTATTGTTTGGAAAACACGGCTGTTTTACAATTTAACCCTTATCGGTTAACTTTGCCTTCATTTGAAGTGTCATTACCTGCATGAGAGTGAAGTCTGGTTTATGTCTATTGAACGTGTAGTATGGCACAGACAGTGGCAGTGTACCTGGCCACCTAAATATCCAGAGGGGCAATAGGGAGAGTATGTCCTAATTAGGAGCAGCTCAGTAAAATTTAAGGCAAAGACACAGTGCTTACTGCCCAGGTTCAAACAAACAGTTATCCATCTGTGGGTTTGCTATTAACAAACAAAACAAAATGTAAGGAAAGCAAATTAATTTCTAAAAATTCCTGGAAAGCGTAAGTGGCTTTTTTAGATTAAATTAAAAGGCGTGAACAACTTTCTAGGTGCTTGCATAATTTCCACTTCTTTTTCATTGTATTTGTAGTACACAACACCTACATTGTTGCAGGAATTTTTTTTTGGTCAATTATACAACTGCAACAGAAACAGACACTCTCTTATTTTCAGAACATTCATATGTAAATAAGATGCTGATGAATGGAAATTAGATGCTATAGATGATATGTAAGTATCCACATCTAGTAAAAGTAAATGCTACTTCACTTAAATACTACTGTTTCTGCCATCTTTTGCTTCCCTACTACAGGCAGGTACAACATAGGATGAGTGTAGGTGGCCTTTTGGGGGGGTTCTAATGGCTGTGAAATTAACCTGGAGAAACACACAAGCTGAAAAATAAATCTGTTTTTGACAGGAATGTGTTCTATAATTTCATGCTTTCACATGGGGGCTTTGTCTTTTCTTTTTGATTTTTTTTTTAAAACAAAGATCTTGGAAATATATATTTTCCTTTCCATAAAGAATGCAAAATTATTTTCTTTCAAAACAGGTCACCCCTTAAGGAGCATTCCATATTTCTGGCACTGTGCTATTCTCTTCCTTCTCTTCACATGAAACCTTATGCATGCTTCATAGGCTTGTTTAAAACCCCAAAGAATCCTGAGGGGGCCTTTAGGTCTGTTTATTAATTATAACCCAGAAAGGTACCACATATGTGCACTGATTGCAGAAAGTGTGCATCCTAGCCTCTCGCACAAATTTCTACTCCTGTCTGTCCCATCCAGACTTCTCCCTAATATAAGCTATCTATTCTTATCATTATAGTACATTTAATCCCTCTCTGCTACTCTCTTCCCCCCCCTTCCGGACTCACCTAAGGGGTTAAAAGACTAGAGTACATTTGTGACTTGTCAGTGACATATAATACCCAGGTCCTTCATGCAATCAACTTTTACTTGACATGTATTTGCTCATCACAGGACCCGCATTACTACTGGGAAAATGAAGAAAAACCTAAATTAACACTTGACATTCAATATGGTCAAGTCCTTAATTGGCTGGGCTTCCTGAGAAAGCAATTTTCTATTCCCCAAACTGTTCGTGTGTCATGTGTGGAGTGCAGCTCTTGGCCATCACTGCTGTCCCTTGCTCACTCTAATGAGAGCAGATGAATTAGTACTACGTGACACGATTTTAGCAGGGCTCCCTCCTTCCCTTCCCCCAGTCCTTTTCCTCTCAGTGACAGCAGTGCGGTGGGGGGGGTGGGGACAAGGACACTAAGAAATGCCAGTTCAAATAGTTCTGTGAAGACTAAATATTTTAAAATGTTTTCTTTATATTCCTGGAATCTTGCAATTTGAAAGTAATAGGCAGGGAGAAGGAGATGCAGCAGTATAAAGATGTAAGAAATTAGCTGAGTTTGCCTGGGTACAAGTGAACTTCTAGCATCTCTTCCATCCCTCTGTTAACAAAAATGGAAATTTCCTACACTGGAAAAGTAGTTTAAAAATGTTTAGGGGTTTTCTAGCTATATGAATTTGCAATTTTTTTTTTGGTGGATATTTAATGTAAATTAAAAAATCACTTCTACAGCATGCTTTCCTGTGTGACAAAGATCATCTACTACAAAAGAATGCTTGTGTGTCTTGCTTGGAAAAGACAACCGTTACATTCAGCGTATTTTTAGTAGATGGGAAATTTCTTTCATCCACTATGGTACTGCTCACTTTACAATATATTGTTAAAGTGAAATAATGGTTTAGCTATTTGAACACTAATGGAAATTCCATAAGGCATTCAAGTCTTTCCTGAGTGTTTGCTAACTGATGGGAGAACACAATTTGTATCACTAACATAAAAACAAACCAAATGAAGGTGATGTGAATAATTAGAGTTTCAGCTGATAGCAAAGAGAATAAATCAGGAATAACAGAGACTAAAGAAGCAGAATACTCAAAATAGTTACATTAAATTGCCCACAAAAAAAAGAATGAAGTATATCCATACTTGAAAATTTATTCTTGAAAATGCACAAATAAATACAAAATAATTTCCAGTAGACAGCTCTGTGTGATCACATGGTTTCACTTGGCTTCTCATACGTAACAGAAAAAGCAACATGTCTGTCACATATTGTGAATGAACTTTAAAAAAGTCTTGCATTGCACAATCAATTTAAGCAAAAAACTGTAAGAGTTATATTAACGGTATAGCTGAACTTGTCACAGGAAGAGTCCTTGTCTCAGACAAAAAACAAGTAGCTTTGCAATTTGCAAGTTATCTCTCCAAATCTAAGCCTGGCCTTGTAAAGTTACATTACATCAGTAGTATAACGAACAAGCGTAGACGTTTACTTACAAGACAAAAGAATGACAACATTTTTGCTGTACAATACATTGATAAACATATTACCCCAAACGGAACAGAGATTTTTCTCTATATGTTTCTGTAGCTATGTTAAAGGTGTGCAGGTTTTTCTGGCTATGGTTGCAAATATATCAATAAAGTGACAAGAACAGAGTTTAAAGACTTGCTTTTTCCTATTTGGTTATAAAACATTCTTTCAGTTATTTCAGTGTTTTCAAGCTACATAGAAGGAACACATGACTTTGGCCACAAGAATTTTGAGAATACTTTAAATGTTCCTGCTTTTCAAGTGCTGAAATTAGCCTTCAAAATATAATAGGTACTACAAAAGCCAAGTATGATCAAAAAAGAAAATATCAGTCATCCTCACTGTTTCATCTTCCCATAAAAAACCCCACCAAGCTGAACGAGACCACCAGTCACACCTGTACCAGCCGAATGTTAAACTCCAGAGCACTACACTGACAAGAAACGACTCCGCATCTGAAGCACTTGGTGGTGAGGACAGAAGTGGTTAATGTTTTCTCTTCAGACAAAACCCAAACTTTACTCCTATAATTTTTTTCAAGTATCAAATACTGTAGCAGAAGCATCCTCAAGAAACAAAAGGCATAGTGATCTAGCTAATAGTGTTGTGGTGACCTTTGAGACACTGCCTAGTCCGTCAAGCACCATCTGCAATATGTACAGCATAGTTAAGAGGATTATTTAACTGGCCTAGAAACTGAAGAGCCATTTCAGTCTTACAAAGGATATGAATTGAATTCACTGAAATTGTACAGCCTGAGCTTCTGAGTGCCACCACTTAAGAAAGGCTTCTTCTTCACAGGACAGAATCCAAGGGCTACGTTGAATATATGGCACCGCTCATCTTAAATTCATCCTGAGTTTTGGAAAACTAAAATCAAAGAAGCACTGGACTACAAATCACCTTTAATCACAACTTCTGCTGCTCACAGAGATCACACATACAGTAAAGTTCCTAGGAAACACAAGACTACTGCCTAATGGAACTGAAAGACATGCATTAAAAAAGGCTCAGCTTTTCCTACAAATATTAATTCTGCTTTGTGTAGGATATGCAGCACCAGTATCCTGATTCAGCATCCTCAGATTTTAAGCATGCAACTCCTTTCACATTGCTGGATGAGAAGTAGAAATGACAGCAAATAATGGGTCAGAAGAACTACTTGCTGCTAAACTGGAACACTCCTTTCCTTACTGCCTACAGTAAAACAGCCCATTAAGAGTTGCTTTTTGATTAAAAACAAGTAAGTAATTTCAACTATGGCAAAGTGACATGTTTTAACTTGACGTTTTGTTAAGGATTAGTACCCTGCAAAGCTCATAAAAGAGTGAAGAGATTCACTGGAACATTAAGATTTACTATATGTACTCAATGCCACTGTCATTCCTGTGCAAAACACATCAACCCGGAAATATCTGACTCAACAGCCCTAAGGTTATTTAGAATAGAAAGTGAGATTTTTACATGTTTCACTTTGATGCCATGAGAGCAGCTGCATTAAGTTCTCTCAGTGGTTTTCAAAACCCAAATAAAATGCTTGCTCTGTGTTTTAAAAGTTACTGTGCAAATGTGTGCCACCCACCCAGTCTGTAATAGCTTACATTCACCATTTTCAGAAAAGATAAACACAGCAGAGAAGGAAATGATAATATAAAAACAGCCTGGCACGTGAAATAAGGAAAAGCATTGTAGACTATCCAGCAAGACAAAGCACACAAATGTTATTTTGTGAAAATTAATAGCATCTGAAATTATACTCCTGTCCCAGCACTCTCCCCCAACCTCATGCCCAAATTAAAGGTATTTTATCTAATTCCCAGTTGAGAGCTTGCTAAAAGTGGTAAGTCACAGTTGTGTTGACATTGAACTTCTTGAACAGAATACCAACGTCACACTGACACACTTTGCAGATGCTTCGTTACAAGCAGCACCAGTCACTTGATTTGAAATACCTAACCTAGCTGTAAAACAAACTGTTAATCTCCAGCCTCTTCTCCTGTTAAAGTCTTCTTTACAGTCCTGGAAACACACCAACACCTTAATATGTTTATGCTAAACTTATCTGCATTTTTATTGGAATTTGACAGTGACCAGTGGTTCAACTCAATGGTACCTCAGACATTGCTGAGCACAGGCCTCACTTACTCATTGTTTCAACTAGATGCTCTTCTCTTTTTGTTCCCACAGACATCTACATAGCAACCTTCAATTTAAAATAAAAACTAATTAACTACCTGTTTTGCTGAAAAATCTTGGTATAAGGTTGATATCTGACTTGCCGGGAGAATTTCAAGTATGAACAGACTTATTTTTCCTTGTAACACAACAGAAAAAAAAGCAGTGGCCATCAAATTCGGCACACAGCCGAATGATGCTTCTTTATAGCAGATACCAGTATCTGCTTTGATACATCTTGTTTCAGAAAACTGTGTTCTTATAGCACTTCTATTCAGTCAACAAAATTACAACTACCTAGGTAGGTGCATATACTGTAATTGACTAGTATGGAAATCAAAGCACTGCTGCAACACCTGCAGAGTAACTTCACTTCTGAAGACTGCAAGCCTTTCATCCAGCTCCTGATACGCCATTTAAAATTTCTGCTGGAGCTACAAGCATAGCCTTCGACAACTTGCAAGAGCCAGTGACCAAACTTAGTACTTTAATAATGACTTTGAAACCTACAGGAACCTTCGAGGTTTTAGCTTCATGAAGACAGACACTTTCTAGACCACAGCTGTCTAACATGACAATGCTGACTTCTGCCTCATGTTCTGAGTAGTTATACGACAGTCAACAACTATCATATGCAAAACTTAATGCAAAGCTCTAGCAGCACTATGTTTCTTACAGAGCTGACCAGCAGCCATATTTCACCCCAGTTAACCATATTTCACCCCAGTTAAGACGCGGGGATCACGTTTCTCCTAACTGTATTACAATAAGCTGACTCAAAAACCCTACATTGCAATTCAGCTAGCATTTTTAAAATCCTTACGTTGCTTTTTAATATTTTAAATGATGGGGTTTCATATGCTCTTGGGGCCACGGATGCCTACATTTCTATAAGCCAATCTCCATGACTCCATTATGGCAGCAGAAGAAAAAAATTCCTGAATTCCAATCTAGTGAATATAATGGGTAAGAGCAATATATAAAAAAATAAATTAATGAATATATTTTATTTGGTACCATGGAACCAGGGACTGTTTTGCTGTTCTCTTCAGTGAGTTTCAGAGAGCACAAATGTTTCAACAATGGATATTATTCAGAATTCAAAATGAGAGTCCTTATCAATCAACTACATAGTTAAAAACATAAAGAGAAGGTAAGTACACACCTGAAATGATTACAGATAATATCACAAAAATCCATTTAGAGTAGGTAAAGTAAGGTGCAAGTATTTTTAAAGATGAAATCATTTATAACCCAGATAGTTTTAAGGACTGCAGTGTTAGCTTCAGGAGAAATACTTTTCAAAGGGACTACTATAATTTTCTATAGATATGTCCAGACTGTGTTACGGTGGTTGCACAGATACATTATTCATGTACTTGATTCATGAACAAAATTATTTACAAGGATGTTGTATTATTGCAATGTGGAATTTTTTTCATGGAGGCTGGGGTGTGTTATGACTCTAATCCAAAGGACAAAGAAAGAAAGGGATACAGGATTCATAAAAAGCATGTAGACAAGATTCAGACTGGCACACAGTGTGTGATAAAAATCAAATATGGAACATAATGGGACATATGGAAACATATCTTTTGTGCAGGGAAGGATGAATCACAAGTTCACAGCTGGAATTTATGTGAATCCTTATTTAGTGGAGCATCTGTAGCCACTGTTTAGCTACATTCCCACATCAACAACAAAACAGTGCCACAGAAGAGAACACAGGCATCAAGATCCAGCTGCTATCTGCACCCACCACTCCTTTCTTTTCCCTCAAGCCACATTTAGTCAGTTTTCTTTTTACAGTTTGTAGGTGTATAAACATGCATATGCAAGTGGGCGGATAGAATCAAAATGGCACACCTGACCACTGCTAAATTTTGGAAGGGATGGGGATGTGGTATAGAAGGGATAGGTTAAGAAAAAAACCTCAGTCAGTTAAAATCAGTCTCACATCTATAGCTTTACTTTATGCATTTTACGTATCTGGTACATCATGTACTTTACATGTTAGAGAAGTTTTATTTCAGTTTGGTATAATCAAAAAAGGCCTTTAAAAATGCAAATTGGAAAATCACAGAAAAAAATGATTTATGTAGGTCTATTTGGAGAAAACCAAACTTCAGCTTCGTAATTACAAAACTGCATATGCAGTGAACTGCTTTAACATTTCCACACCTGACTTTCAGCTTTGAAACACTAGCAAAAAGCAAAGTAAGAAATGTAGAGAAAGACAATTTCATGTCTAAGCAACTTTCATGAAAAAGATGCATAAATACCAATCAAAGATGTTTAAACTGGGGTTAGTTTTGTTCTGGGGCTTTGAGATGTTGTTTTACTTAACATCATTGCTGTCTATGCCGTGAGTTAAATAATTTCCTTTCACTGCCTTCTGAAAGATTTCGTTAATGAAGATATAGATTAATGAAACATACATTTCAATGCAAGAATAAAATTGTATTTTAATGTAAAAAAATGCCCAGCATTGAGTTATCAGAGGATTATTTTTTTTAAAAACAGCTAGCATACACCACACAGTTTATCTTAAATGTGTAATCAAAATTCTGAAGAACCTAGATTTTAAAGGTCCTATATCTACAAATACTGCATTATTTGAAACTAGAATGCAATGCTCTAATGCTCCAATCCTTTCACCAAACTTTACTTCTACAATTATTTCTTCACTTAATAAGTATTTTAGATGTGCTCTACCACCATACAAGCAAAACACGGGTTACCTCTTCCTAGGAAAGACTGTAGGAAAAGCCCTCAGACTAGTTCTGTTATTATAGACTATACTTGTATTTATTTCAGTAAGAACTAGGCATTTAAAATTAAAATTTTCTACAGTTATATTGTTTTTTCCATAGAAACCTTTTGTATCAGCAGAAGAGTTTGAGAAACCTTGTTTTTGACCTGTAATAGCGTACTGACAGGCTTACTACCTCAAAGAAGTTTCCACAATGGAAAAAATAGATAGAAATTATTATAAACAAATTTTCAGGTAAGTCTGATGATGTAAGGAATTCACTAACTGTTTTTCATGCCGTCAGAACATTTTCCATATTCTTGGTTGTGCTCTAAAACCTAGCTTTCACTCTTCTTTTACTTACACTGATGAAACTACCCTCATTAACAAGAAAATACACCAGTATCTATCTACTTCAATTTTACCTCAATTTTTAAGCAAAATAAAACAAAACATGTCACTTTACCGTAAGTGCCATGCCAAAACTGGAGAAGTAATGTTTTTCTTGGAATGAAAACTTACTTATCATGAAAGAGATTATACATTTGTCAATTTCTCATAAATAACTTATATTTTACTTGCTAAACACTAATTTAATATTGCAGCTCATGCAACAAATTTTACTTTTTAAAAATTAAAGGGAAGATAATGTCTTCTGAATGCCACATAAAAAGGAAAGAAAAAGACACATTTCCAAATGAATTAATATGTTTCAGTTGTCTTTCATATTTATCCCTGTAGAGAAAAATCAACACCTCGGTAGATTCCAAAGCAGTATTTCAAAATAGTGTAATAATATTCAATTTAGATTATTTTGTCTTTTGTGTTTAATTTTTTTTTGTATTCTAGGAAAGAGGGAAACAAAGTGGGAAGAAACTGGAAATCATACATGGCACAAGACTAACACAGTCAGCCATATACATTTATTAATGTGAAACAGGGTTTACTGTTCCGTTATCACTATTCTAGTTGAAATACAACATTTTTTAGTAAAATCTATGATAATGAGATCACATGTCAGACAGACAGATGTCATATCTTACTTCTATATATGAACAAAAACATATATGGTGAGTTGAGTGTTGTTTTTTTTTCCTAGCAGAAGTACAGTGATTGATAGCCTACAGGTTAAAATTTATTTTCCTTAAAACAATCTGATCATTCTCTCTCATTCCTTCTCTCTCCTCCCACCCCTTCCCCACCCTTAACTGAAATTTCGTATTGCTACCACAACGGAGTGGTAGGTAGGAGGATCCATTAAAATAAGTAACTCACTGCGTAAGGTACTTTTCTTACAGTGTGCTCCATCTGCATGAAGCCAACGTTTTGGTGTGCTGTCTGCTGCTGTAATCAGTTCTCTCCCAGATACCAATGAATCTGTGCATACATTTTATTTTTTATGCAAATTATGGCTTTGGAGAGGTCAAGCCTCAACACCATTGAATTAATAAGCAGCCAATCTGTGATATAAAGAACATATTTATAATCATCAATCACTTCTCAGATTATTACACTGTTTGCAGAACATTACAAAAACTGTTAAGTATCGGGCATTTCTTTAGAGCATTCTGCATAAAGATGCAGCAAAGCATATGGATAAATATCTTTTTGGGGAAGCTTGTATAGAGAGCACTTTTGCTCCTAACTTTAAGGACACCAGCAGTTAAAGAGTAAGCTGTTTCATAAAACTGTCTGTACACCAATGTACAAGTTACACTTGAGGGATATGGTAATTTAGAAAACAGATTTTTGTTTAAAGGCTTTGAATATTGAAAAAACCTTACTCCACCCCAAACCATGAAAAAATGCCATAAATAAATCACATTATTTTGTCTTGAACAAAAAACTGGAGTTCTTGTAATTTGTAGCACAAATGATAAAGTTCTTATACAGCTGTTATGTTGCTCCTGGTTTAGAAACAGTAAGCCAGAAGTCGTTTTTGTTTATCATACCTGCTTTCCACAACCCCTTCTTCCGTGCATTCTAATTTAAAAGAAAAACTAATATTAGACAAAGCAACACATAATTTGACAGCCTACCAGTTAAATTCTGACAGGGTCAATAAAATGAGCGCTTGCAGGAGTCCCAGATGAGGAACACTTTCATGAATGCCTCCATTGTGTAAACTCTCCCATATATCCTGCCTGCAAATGACAGTCATATGCCACCAGCTGCAGGAGGCATTCCAGCAATGTCAACTGCTGTGGGGCATTAAGGAAGGGTAGATGGGTTGGTACCTCTTTACATTTCTCCCTGGCTAGAGCGAGGGCTGTCACGCTTAACTCATTTAAATGCTATTTTTCCAAAGACTACAGTGTTTATTTAGAAATGTAAGAAAATATATAATTAAAGCCTTGCTAATAGAGCTCCTCATTTTAATAGTAGTTTTATTATATAAAGCCAGCTGGAAGTAATTATTCTTTTTCCTTGTATACTCTTCATTAGTTTGTACCTTCCTCCTCCCCAAGACATCTATTTCAGATGTTCTTATCAAATTGATGTATTTTAAAAAGTAAACTGCCCAGGGAACAAACAGCCACTAAAAGTGACGATAGCAAATGTGAAAACCCCAAAGTCCACTACTCAGAAACACAGTCGCTACCACTTCTGAGGAGACTGTTTTCCTATGAACTGCATTTTACAGATTGCCATAAAATATAAGTTTTAGAGAATTCCTGCAAGGATAAAAAAATACTTGTCACATTTTTAATTAGGAACTTAAGTCTGAACACAGTGATAGGGTTTTGTAGTTTTAATTATTTTTAAACAACTCACTGATGTCCAAGCTGATTATTTTTTTCCTGCTAAGTCTATGTAGAAAATAAAATGTTCAAGCATTCTGTGAATTTAATCTTCCCATTTTCTTGATATTTATCAAGTAAACACAAAGCTCATATTTGAGATACAAGAATACAAATATACTGAGGGCTCCTCTTTAAATATTAGTAATGCCTTGTTTAAGAAATTGTAAAAAGTAGAGATTAAACAGAGATGCTTTTCAGCACCTTCCATGTGATAAGCAAGAGCATCCCACACTTCTATCACACTTTTGCGTACAGGCACACTGAAACACAAAACACTGAAGCCTCTGCATGTCAGCACCTACATTCAGCCATCCTTGGAAGGGCTGCTTCTCCGCTCTGTCCCTCAGCTCCTCCTATAGTCCCTTATAATCAAGATTGTTTTAATAATTCAATTACTAAGAAGAAGAGCTTTTCTTTTAATACATATATATTTTG
>NW_010196863.1:18021-19714 GCF_000695765.1 Mesitornis unicolor
AGAAAAATGAGGGAAAGCATAAATAAACAAGGAATATCAATAATGATCTATCATAAAATGACATTTTGCTGTTGTACGTCTCACAAGACATCCCTCTGAAAGCAGCAATAAAACTGCAGTACAGTACATAAGGTTTTGAATTCTGCGCAGGCAAAGGGCAGTGAATATGCTAAAAGGAAATCAATCTGCATAAAAATATCTGACAATGATATCTTCAGGTTTGTTTGGTTTTGTTTTGCTTTTTTCCCCTTAAAGAGAAAACAAGATAGAACACTTTGGAAAGCCAAATTTTTATGTAAATGAGAATAATTCCTTTCAAAATGCTACTTTATTGATTAAATTACCTTTTATCCTTTTGTGTTGCTACTTCTCCTATACAAATGTTGGAAATTCCAGTTAGCAAGGAGTCTTGTAAACATTTCTCCTCCAATTTAATTTCAAGTTGAATTACACTGCTCAAATTTCACTTTGAGATTTCTGGTTCAAAAAATTCAAAACTTCAGAGGCAAATAGGAAGCAATCATAATTTTGCACTGGCTTCCAGGGTAACCCATGAAAAACAGCTTTCAGTAATTTATACATGAAATTATACACAGACCCATAATGTCTAAAAGTTCAGACCTGACCAAAGACTTCAACAGAGAACCAGGTTTAATTTCTAGCCTGTGACGAAACAAGAAGCCAGGTTTAGATTTCTCTAAGAAAGTGCAATGCCTAACTTAATTATTTTAAATTATGTTTATCTCCATAGCATCTACATAATAGAATAAGATTAAAATACACAAGAGCAACTCTCTTTGCCACTGTAGAATATTGTCTTGCAAAATACCTGCATATTTAGCTTCACAAGAGTTACACGCTTACAGGAGGCTTACAGAATTGAGCTCCTAGTTACAGCTCACTCTGAAGGCTAATACATTGCTATCTGTAATCCTCTACCTAAACTATATGCTGTCCTTGATGCATGACAGGGCCTCCAATGACATGAACGGAAAACACATGCTCGTATCACGGTGAGGATACGATCCTTTATATTCTATTTTCCTCTCACTGGTACACACCAAACATTGAATTGTTCATCTGAAAAGATCTACATTGTATGACATTTTCATTCAAACTGTTCAAAGCCAGAAATATTGCATTTTAAAGTTACTGATCTTTAAGAAACCCACTGTGAAATTCATGGAGAAAACACATATGCAGAGAAACAGGTAATCTATCTCATTCTCTGGAATTCTAGTTAAACATAAAGTTTAAAAAGAACCACCAAAAATAATCAAATTGAGTTCATCAGGTGTGTCTCACGGTACCCCAAGCTGTTAAAAATTACTGAGAAAAGGAAGAGCAACTAAAGCTCTTTTCAACATTAGGGGCATATTCCAAAATGTACAGGTAGGCAGACAGCAGCACTGATCTCTACTGATGTATTTGTGTTGTGGTCCATTTCCAAATAAACACCACCTCAAATATCACAGTAAGTTTGCCTGTCAGTGACAGTACCTTTCAGCTTTAATGACAACCTCAGTGTAAATTCTCTCACTTTCCAGAAGGCTTCTTGAAGTAACACTTATTATTCACTTTTAAGAATAGCTTGCTGACTTCTGTGCTGTGCATGGGGGAAGAATGGCAGGATCGTAATCGTGTCATTTTCTCCCCTGAACTCCCATGCTCTGAAAGTGGCAGATGACACTCT
>NW_010196863.1:19734-24734 GCF_000695765.1 Mesitornis unicolor
GTGTACAGCTACGCATCACCGATAGAGGATGGGGATGCAATGGCTTCCCCAGAGAGACAGAATAGCATCAATGGTACATTGTTGGCAAGTTCACACTGATCAAAGCAATTCTGAGATGCTCATCCCCTGCCCCATAAAAGAGATGGCCTCTCTGTGACAAAATGTTGTGTTACGCAGCCATACAAGTGGAACTCTTTTCTTTGTCAGTGAAGGGAAATAATTTAGAAAACAGCTGTCAAATATTTTAGTAACAGAACGGAGGCATTAGGGCATTGCTATAATGAGTGGGATGAGCAGAAACAAAGCAACAGATGCCTGTCTATAGGATGATGTACAGTCTCTTATTTTGGACATTTGTTAGACAGGCTGATGTTAGGCTAAAAAATGCATTTTGCCTCATTGAAAAACTGTATAAAAACACACAGATTTTCATTTAATAAAACTGTTTTTTAAGTTTACCCCTTCCTACAGGCGGGCTGGGCAAAAAAACAAATCTTTTAATTACAGTTTACCTAAATGCTGAAATTTTGTCATTATGCTCTCTGAATTACAGTAAAAAGCTGCATTAGCGGTTCTCTTTCTGAACTAAAAGATTAAGACACAGCAACGATGGAATTCTCCCTTTCTCTCCTCTGTTTCAGCCTTCTCTTTCTTGAGCCAGTATGATTCATCACCTCCTGGGTATACTAGGAGCCCCAAGTTTGGAAATTCTTCTAAACTGCAAAGAACCATTAGTCTACAAGGCAAATCCTTTCACAAAAGCACAAGCACTCATGTTGGAGTAAAATAACTGAGCAAAGAAAGCTGTCCACAGCACACGTTTTGAGCATTTCTAGTAAAAAATAAAAGCTCTTTAAAGCTTTTGTTTCTGATTGTACTTTATGACAGCAGTTCTGTATCAGTGAACAGAGTGTTCCTTTGCAATCAGCACAGTGTCACAATGACCTGGCAAATGCGAATGCTTTCACTACCACTACAGTCCTTGCAATCTTGCCTCAGCCGTGACCCATTCACTTTTGCCCCAACTTCACTAAGATGCCTTACTCAGCATCTAATTAGTTAGGGAAGATTTGCCTTGGCTCTTAACCCTGACATAAGAGCAAGAGACTCTGCTGCTGTTATATACCAAATCTGTTCTGTCACTATATTAATCAAATCCCCATAAAACTATACATGAATAAGTAACTACTACAATATCAAGCAGAAAAATAGAAAATAGAAAATAGAAAAACTATGCATTTTAAAATGTTAAACACTAGTGCTAATTGCACAGTGTATTTGAGCATGTGCTTTAATAAATGCTTCAATGCTTCATGCAGATTTTACAGTTTTGTGCATACATATCTCAAAGTTAAGCAAAGATCTGACAGTGTTCTGAGCACATCATCAACTGAAATATACAATGGCACAAATATGTTCAAACAATGTATGTATACATGTGCAAGTTTAATATATACAGAGAGGAATGGGAAACATTTTGCAATGTTTTAGTTTTCTTGCAAATACTGAACACATTAATAACAGCTATTGGGGGGGGTTATTATTTTTAATCATGCATCATGCACATAGCCATGTATTTATCACTGTATGTAGTTTTATGTCTAGTGTTACATGCCATACAAAACATTCTGGTCTTTTGTCATGTGCAATATTTTCTAATGCCTCTATTCTGAGGTATATCAGAAGCAGTACAAAATTCTGGATGCAAATATTTTATATTTGCTAAAAGGACATGAACCATTACAGGTCTAAAATCATGCTTTACCAAAATACCCAACAAAATTAAAGCAACTGTCTGAAAAGAGACAGTGTAACCTGAAAAAGCTTCTAAATTCATACTAGCACATGAACTTATTCACGAACAACAAAATAATCCCTGACACCTGGCATCAACTAATCTTTAAAATGGTATGATAAAAATATACAGATTAAATAAAATTATTATGTTTGCCGACACTTACTGACAAAGTGTATTTTTACATTGTTAATCTTCCTCCCAAAATGTTCACAATAAATCAATGTATGGAATTATAGCCTGTTGTTGGATTAGGTTTGAACTCTTTTTGCATGTATAGCTATATTAAAATAACAGTTACATGCTATAGTAAAATAGTTAACTACTTAATAAATGTTAAAATTGCATGCAACTAGCAACCCAGGAGCATTTAAAAAGCTTTCACCTTCAATCCGTTAGTCAGTGTAGTACGCTCCTATTTTTAAATACTGGTTCAATAAACAGTTTATGTTCCTGTGTCTACATCAATGTAAGGAACTATCAGACTGAAGAATAAAAGTACAGTTCAAAACAGGCAGTATATGTTGTATACAGTTTAATATTTATAGAAATATTAATGCATGCTCCACATATTGTAAGTATTATTTAGTTTTCCCTGGAATAAGCATGCATTTATGCAAGGGAAAAAAGTTGAATTTACTGTACCATATCTCTCATGAACAGACGCGTCTATATTAATATACATCATTGATTTAATTTTTAGTTTTCTTGGCTTCCCGCTCACCTATCTAGAAGTGATTTCTCTGGTGATAACTAACACATCATGCTAATGAGAGAATCTAATGTACAATAGAGAAATGTCACTACTAATAATATTTGCATGAAGTTAAATAAAGCAACTGTAAGAGAATGTCAGACAGTTGTTCTTTAATAAGATACAGTTACACAATGAAATTATGTTGTTAATTTTGTTACATCATTGAGTGAATCCTAAATTACTATATAATGACGCATAGATCCATTTACAATTCTGATATACTGTTTTTTCACGCTCACATTGAAAAAAGCTTCTGGAAAGGCTATTACCTTTTTATGTGAAACGGATTAAACATACATCTTTCTTAACAAAAAGGTACATGGGTCAGTCACTTTGTGTCACTGTGGGCTACAGCCATTTTTCTTATGGTCTTATTTCTGAAATGGCTTTAAAATATTTTAGAGCATCACAGCCCTTAAGGTAACTGGATGAAGAAAAATGACATTTCTTATTTCGACAAATGCAGAAAACATTTATGAAAGGAGACAATCACAAAAGCCTGCTTTTTTAAATCAATCAAACCAGACCTTCTTTTCTGTTGTTAACAACTCCTTGCCAGAACTAGAATGGGCAGTGGGTGCCCTGGACTTAACCAGATGAGCATGGAAGAGAAGCCAAGGGTTTCTGCTCATTCTCGACCTGTCACTGATCAAAGTGACCCAAAGAAGCACTTCTTTTTAAAAGTTACGATTTATGCCCTTTGAGGTTATCAGACATTCTTCTGTATACAGAATGGGATGACCCCTTTCAACCAAATCATACACTTTTACATGGACAAAAGGTGCAGAAGCAAAACAATGCAGTCAAGTGGCCATGTCATAAACTTCTCCCAGGTAATTTGGGAGACTATTTCTCTTCTCCTCTCACCTCACCAAAATCTAAATGTGCTCTGGAACGTGGAGATACCATTTTCTTGCTCTCCCATTCTCTAAGAAAATGATCCAAAAATAAATATCATCATAATTGCTATTAATTGCCCAAAGCTGTACAACTAATCCTATTTTTTCTAAAGCACATGCAGTTCCTTGTCATAATTAAGCAGGTTTTCCTTTTATTTTCAGAAAAGTTATTCATTCCTATAGAATGCAAATAGAAGTGCAGCATTAGTTGAGAGGTAAGAGGAGGGAGGGATCGCAAGGTTTTGTTCTATTCTAAATCACTCTTCTTGCCATTTTTCAATGTTTGTATTAAAAACCTGCTTGAGATTTACAACTTCAAGGAAAAGTGAAGGGGCTCGGGGTTTGTTTGCTTCTAATAAATATTTGGAAAGACAGCATTATACTAAAAAAAATTAAAAAATAAATGTCTCTAGCATTACTATGTGTAGCTGGAAAAGTTTCACTAAACAGTTCTTTCAAACCATGCCAAACTTTGCTTGCAAGTTATGTACATTTCATTACTATATGTTATTTGTACTCATGAAAATAATTTTTCTTAACGCATAGAAAAAAAAATTTTAAATACTTACATTTCCAGAAGACGGATTGAAAATAATTAACAAATGGATGAAAACAAGTAACAGAAAACAATATTCAAAATTGTACTGAATTAGAAAGAAACATTGGCATTTGGACATAAATTTGCAGCTGCACTTGCACACAGTCTGTGCTTACAGTGTGCGTGAGCTAGCAAGTTATAACAGCCTTAACAGATCAGAAATATAAGACAAAATATTATCCATAAAGAAGAGAGAAATGTGTTTAGCAAAGTAACTTACCCTCCTCTTTAAAGCATTATGAAAGCGTATTTGGACTGAATATGTTTAGCACATGATAAACAAACAAACAAAATACGACAAGGAGATTAACACAGCACATGAATGCATTAAGTAGAGACTTTTCAGAAATAAATCTGTTGGACATTACCACCTTTGCAGTGCTACTGTGTGTGTATTCCAGTGGAAGGATACACACTGATGCAGCATCTACCACAAATTTAGTCATTTAGTACATTACTTCTCTCTTTCTATACAGAATATAACATGACCATGCATGTTCAATAATGTACAGAATGCAGTTAATACTCAAGAATTAACACATTTAAAATATTATTCAAAAAAGGAAACAGAAACCAAACAGCCTAGCTTACGTGCATAAATGTTTGTCTTGGTCTAATGAACTAGTTGCCTCAAATTATTTGACCCTCCCCTTACACATCGTGATGCCCTTTTATTTAGTTTTGTTTCCTTTCTTTGTCAGTGTTGAACATTTTCTAGTATTCCAGAGACCACAGAGGCTAAATTTGTTGAAAAAGGTCTAATACTAAACAGGCAATCTAATACTATCTATGTGGTTCAATTGTCATTTATCAATTGATCGTTATCTGGATCTAGTTATGTTAACTCTTTTGTGACTGAAATGGAAAGAACCTTTTCTCCACCCCGAAATTTTAATCTCACTTCTTACTAAAACACTACAGCAGGTAACTGGAATAACTGATTTCCATGAC
>NW_010196863.1:32234-42756 GCF_000695765.1 Mesitornis unicolor
GCCCCCTGTGTTCCAAATGTCCTTGCTGAATCCTTCTTCTCTATCTCATCCACAGTACTGGGCATTTAGAAATATGTTTTTCACTTTGATAAGCATGCCTAATTCACCGAGGTCTGGAAGTGTCCACATCCATATTTTACGTTCTGGATCGGGGTTTTTTTAGGAAGAATTTTCAGGTCAGAAGTGCTTAGTATCCAGATCTTCAGACAACTAAAGCATGGCACAACTTTTCAACATCAGTAAAGTTTTCACTTATAATTAAAAATCATATTTTCAAAACCTAGTCTACTCTAAGTGTGTTATTTATCCTTTGTTAAGACAGATATTTAATTTCTTTCCCCTCACACATTAGGTGATGTGACAGGACCTTTATCCTCAAAGAAAACTTTGGATTACTAGTCTGAAAGTGTACATTCCTGTTATGAAAGCTCTGGTTCCCAGCAAGCTGGCACAATGCAAATGATCCTCACCACATCTTTGCCACACTATGTATTATCACCCCATATCACAAAACCCTTACACAGACTGCTGTGACAAAATGCTAGCAAAAGGTGAAAACTGAGACGTATTGCCTGCAGATAAAAACCTCCTCAAGCAGAGATCATCAGGATTTTAGTCCCTCAGCCACTATGCTCTAACAAGTCACAGAAACAAAGAACAGTCAAAGACAGAAAAGGTAAGCACACGGACAAGGCAATGATATCCATATATGCTGTCCTTCTGTATTTAACATGATCACAGCGTGAATGTTGGCAGAGATGCCCAGCTGCAGGTTTGGGTGATGAACATGAACATGGAGGATACTACACAAATCAGAGGAAAGTTCTTGTCAGCTGTAGGTGATGAATAGTATATACGTTTGTTTCCTTCTTTTGGTTTTGATGTGGGTTTTTGTTTGTTATTTAAACAAGCCAATGCTGGGAGTTCAGGTCACCTGAAACTCCTTTTTACAAGAGAAATTACATCTATGTTTCTCAACTTACTTTGTAAGGGAGATATGTCAAATTTACTGATTTGCCTACTCAGCAACAAAGGAGTACACAACTGAAGCAGAGAGAATCAAAGAATCACGATTACAGTGGGTGCACATATATAAATGACAAAATGCAGGTGAAATGGAGAATGCAGAAGGTTATAAAAAACAAGTAACTTCATAAGAACCTTACAGAAACACAACCTAATGCCAAGTAATAGCAGTTTGCTGATGGTACACATCAGATTTTCTAAGTAGTTACTTGCTATTTAAAAGGTATTTTACACATCAGCATGGCATTTGACTAGAAACAACCACTACATATATGTACATAAGACATTGACCCAAAAAATTTCATGCTTTTCTCAGATGAATTTTACATACCTAGCAAAAAATCTCGTGCAAATCCCTTAATTTGCAGTTAAACAGGGCAGCTTGTTCTGCACAAGTGGCACAGTTTCACATCCAGTCTTCATTTCATATTGTTTGTGTCAGTTTTTATTTGACACAAAACTATTTGTTACTTAATTGTTTATACCAAAGGGTAAAAGATACAAGAATCTGATTCAAAGCAGGGTAGATACAAGCTTCAAGAGAGTTTGATCGAAACTCTGTATCTAATGCAGTGTCTGTATGGCCCACTACTGAAATAACAGTGGGATTCAGACATTCTGTTTTGATTTACAAGGAATTAAAAAGGACAGAGAGTACCTGACATGCCATATAATACACAAAGACATGTAACACAAAAATAAATGTATTTTCCTTATAAACTAAAATATTTCAAAACAAGTTGTTTCTGCTGAGATGTAAGTTCAGGATTCAACAGAAATAGTTGCAAGCCCACACCAACTGTTAAAATAACAATGCAACAACCCAATTTATTTAAGTCATTGAGAAAGATAATTCAAACACTTTGATCTAAAACCTCCCATATTTATACATATTTACATTCACAGACTATCACTATACTATTATCCAGGTGTACTACTATATTACAGCATCTTCCAGCTATTGATTATCTGGGGTTATGCAAGGTTTGTATTTTTAACATACTACTAAACTCAGCAAGTTTTGTTGTTCTTTTCCGACAAACATCCTAAAACTGTGGAAATTGTCTGCTGGACACTGGTTTAGTACAAGACCTTTACAAAGCTATTTATCCTCTGGTAGTTAATTTCATTATTCTCATCCTCTTAGTAAACTGTCTTCGTAACAAGCAAGGTCTTTAGATTCCACAACAGTCTAAAGGGTTTAAGTGTAGGCTAAGCTTATGATCTAATTATTCGATAATATAATCCATTGTGCCACTTCCTAGTAACAATTATTTGGTGTCTAAACCATAAGTCTGTCATAATTAAATAACTAAACTGACCTAAAAATCCCGGTGGTTTACAGAACAGCTGAATTTTAGATGGCTGAAAAGACACTTACTGCACAAATTCAAGACTGAATTAAAAGCAGCTATGTCTTTCTAATTATGGGCTGATTCAAAGCACACAGAATTGCCTGAACTGCCCAGTGTCCTACTAGCTCTCTGGACAATTAGGAAAAGCTGCATTAGCAAGAACTCAGCAGTCTCTGTCTCGCTTCTCTCTGGAGGACTGGGCAAATGATGAGCTCCATCACCTGGCCAGCAGCAGCAGCAGCCACAAAGTCACCTCAGGGACTTGGACAAAGAGATTAATCTGCAGCCTTGGCAGCGACTGAAGTGTGCCTTCCTAACAGTCAGTCACACAACCACACACTGGCACAAAGTCCTTTCATTAAGAGCTGTTGTCTAAGTGACCTGTCACAGAGTTTCATAAAGCTGCATTAATACTGTGGGCCAAAATGAGATTGATCTTTGAGCTTCATGGTCTCCTGTTGACAACAGTGCATTATAAAAACAATACTAAATACTTTATAAACAGGTCTCCCTCCAGTGTATTAGAGGAACACTGCATATTTCATGCCCTATAGTTAGGTAGCCACATATCCATCAGACAATTAAATAATTTATAAGATACTCAGAAGTGCAATAAGACTCAATAAACTTTTAAATACTTACAAGCTACTATTTTGTTTGAAAACTTACCAAAAAAAGATACCTGCTCACCTGCTGAGTACAGAGCATCAGTAAAAATCAATTTTTACAACATCTTTTCACCTCAAATATCCTCATTGCATACAAACAAATCCAGCTCTCTACTCAGTTTTTTTTTTTAAAAAGACACTAATTTCAAAAATCCTTTATAAATTTCCTACAGTTTTGCTTTCATTACTGTATATTTCAGCTTCCTCTGCTTGGCATCAGACTCCTTTTTTGTCCTTTCATACACTCTGGCCAACATGGCTGCAAGAACCTTCTCCTCTGCAATGCCTGCCATCTGGAACCACCCTGCTGAATTTCTCTCTCTCATTCTCCATCTATTTTCAGCCTTCATCTGGAAACAATATGTCTCTGTTCTCATGTCTATGTCTCTTCTAGTAAAAAGGAAAAAAAAAACTTTTTAATTTTATTAACTCTGCACAGTGTTTTGGAGATAAAGTTTGTGTGAAAGATACTATACAAAGACATTTCTTTATTAAATCACAAGATTGCAGGGACAGAGCTTACAATAAAAAGCGATCTAAAAATACTTCCTATTCTGTTAAATTTAATATACAAGACAATAGTTTGGTTGAATTTTTTAACAAGTGACTTCAATATACAATAAAATACATATTAATATTAGAAACTCATTCACACTTTCAGGAAAAAATTATGAATAAAAAATTATTTTCAAACATGGTGGAAAACATGGTGTTCTTAAAGACAAATACATCTGAGCATGTTCAGCACATCTGGAAGAAAATCAGTGTATGTACTTCTCTTTTCCACCCCACAGAAAAGATGTTCTCTGTGTTGCTACCATAGCAGATGAAAAGACACTAACTGCATATAAACACTGACAGCATTATTTCTATGATATTTGCATACTGGTTATGCCAGCAATATAGGAGATATAAACAGGCTGAGCTCATACAATATCAAGACATTATGGGGCAAATAAGCTTGTTACTTCCTTGGTTCATCTTCAAAACACCAAAATGTTGTTTATGAAGAGCCTGAAATTTTCACGTATAATACTGTCTGAATCTGCTAAAATGAAACTCGTAAGCAGAATTCCACACTACCCAAGCCTTTCTGAGCTGGATGTCTGTAAATTTGTTCTAACTCACTTTGAAAACTGAAATTTCTCTCTCTGGGAGTAGTTCCCAAACCACCACAGGCGTGGACCTTTGTATAGTACTGCAGATGCCACGGTTTCACAGACAAGCCACATTAATACATGATAGCAAGCATCTGGAACCCACAGCTGTGTGTGCTCCAGCCCCAAAGCACCCACAAGTGTATGCCAATTCAAACTCCTATTCCCAACCCACAAATGAACCACACTGGTTTTCTTTAGGAGCCAGACCTGAAATTGAAGCTTTTGGGCTTTCTCCATTCACACAACTGAAGAGAGAATGGGAGTCTTGGGGGGGAAAAGGGCAAATATGCTCTAAAGAAAAATCACAATGGACTGGCCCTGCCTTGGCTTTCACATATGGCCTACTTGGGACGAGTTGACACTCAGGGACCTTAAAATTGCTATTTAAAGAATAAACTGGATTTTGGTTTCACAGCAATTGCAACAGACTTCTGAAACCAGCACTGAAGAAGCATCTACAAGTGTCTCTGTAATGGAAAGACCAAGGACTTGTTAGGTGGGGGTAGGGGGTGTTCAAGGGTGGGAGGAAAGGGCAATAGAGGGTGTTCCAGATAACAGCGCTGTTGCTTAATCCTTCCTATGTAGGGCACTCGTCTGCTCTCTGGCCTGCATCTAAAAGGCACAAAGACAGTTTTAACCACCACATTGCAAGAAAGCCCTGTGCTACACCTCCAATAGTGTGAGTAACATTATTACATGTACAATGGAGAAGAATTAACATGTCCTCCCCCTTACTAAAATACCTTGTATACTGTGCAGCACAATCTTTACACCTCTCTGAAGCCAGATAAGGAAAGGCAGATACTTAAAAGCTGCCTCAGCCTGAATTTTTTAAGATCTTCCACTCTGTACTACAGAGGCCTAAAACAAAAGGTTGTGCTTGTTGCTCCTTTTTATCCCTGGGATGTGAACGTTTCAGTCTTCTACTTGTACAGTATACCTAACAGAAGCTTCAGCTATTGGACATAAACATTTTACCACCTGAGATTCAATTACTTTTCCTACTACTTTTAAGCTGAAAACTGGGCTTGCAAGTTCCTACAGCGTACATAAATGTGTGTTCAAAAACTTGCCAATTTCTTCTTTATACCAAATACATCTTGGAAACACAGGCAAGGTTCAATCACAGCGAGGACTGATAGTCCCCAAAAGAAGATGGTTACTTGGAAAACGTGAAGAAAGGACACTAATATCAACTGATGTCTCCCAGGGTTGGCTGATGGGAGATGAAGAAAGCTCTCCCGCAAAGTGCATCCATCCTCCTTCACGCATATGCTCTGAAGGAGGAGGAAGGCTCAGGCTAGGGAGATGTGACAGTATGGCTGAGCATCAGTGATACCTACCAAGCTCCCTCAGGATGTCAGCAGTTAGAGACTTTCTCTCTCCCTTTGCCTACATCACTGTTTCCATTGAGATTATCAAAACTGAGCAGCAAAAAGAGCAGCCTGTCATAAGTACTAGTTCAGGTTTAATCAGCTGGTTGTATGCTAAAGAGAGAACTACAGAGACTGCCATCACAGCACAGGATCTTAGTGTAACTACTGTCAATTCTTCTTCACCCAACTAACTTCCAGGTTACCTGTGAACATGTTAAAAGTCAATCATAAGAAAAAAAACCAACCAGTTCTACTTTACGAAAAGGGAGCATTTCTGTAGGTGGAAAATAACCTGGGAGAATGTCAGTGGTCCATCCACCCATTGTCCAAAGCTGCTAATCAAAAAGCTTTAAGATTTTGTCTGCTGATGAGCTACTGAGCAAGCATTTCTTAAATGGTGATACGCAGCTCAACAAGTTTAAAATAATACAAAAGTGTACCACTCGCCACTGTGATGTCAAAATAAGCAAAACCTGGTAAGTATCTATAAAGATTTCTAACCTCCTGAAAATATAATATTCTCTTGTCACTCTGAAGAAGTCTTAGAAGAAAAAAAACATAGCACCTTAAGCAAAGCTGCAAGAAAGGAAGGTAAGTCCTGTTTTGGTTAAAAGATGAAATTTGTCTTAGGAGCACATTTGGACGGAGGGAGAAATTCTGACTTAAAAATACAAAAAGTTGCTTTTTTCTCTGTTGCTAGAGGACTGATCCTCTAGTATCGAGCCTTCTAAAGAAGAAAAAAGTGAGTTTTAAATCAGAGACTAAAAGAGTAAAGCGGTATAGAAATTTTAACAATGAAAACTTTTCCTATATTTTTACTCCCTCCTCACATACAACATTAATACAAGAAGAACTGAGAAAAACTAAAAACCTGCCAAGCCAAGCACAATCAGGACACAAGCAGGTTTATTTGCTTTGCAGGTCACTTTTCAAAAGGAATAAGGGATAAGCATCAGTGTAAACACATGGAATAATATATAATGTCACACACTTGACTTAACAGAAGAGCTAACTGTACAAATGTAATTGAGGTGAAAAGAACATCTAGAAAGCATCAAATAAAATATCAGCTGTTTCCTGTCAAATTATGTAGTGTTCTTAAGAAAAAAATAATATTTTTAAAAATTGTTCAAGAAATGAACCTTGAACTCTCAGCTTCTATATTGCTGTGAATGCTCCTGTAATAACACTATAAAAATCATCCCATAATTATACAGGAAATGGGAATAAATTTCTGCACTTTTCTCAATCAATGACTTACTATTATGTTTCATACTGGTAATTTTGTAGGTGAATGTACCTAAATTGGCTTCTCATTTATCTGCTTTTCTAACACAGTAATGATTTTGTAGAGTAATTAAAATCCCTATATACTGATTTAGAAAGGTTATACTTCCCATCCTTTCTCCCTTTTGAATCCTGTCATGACAATTTTACTTATTATCATGAAGAGATCATATTAAAAAAAAATTTAAAAAGTTGGGAACCTATACTTGTGTACCCATGCACAGCAGCTGATTTTCACAAGGTATGAAGCAACAGATGCTTTGTTTTTGAGATCAGAACTAAACCCACAAAACAAATCTCTCTAAGAAGCTGAAATATTTTGAATTTTCACTTAAAGACAATTTATCTCATGGTTATTTAAATATTAAATATTTAAAGGGTGAGTGTCACGAGGATGGAGCCAGGCTCTTCTCGGTGACAAACAATGATAGGACAAGGGGTAATGGGCACAAGCTGGAACACAGGAGGTTCCACTTAAATTTGAGAAGAAACTTCTTCTCAGTGAGGGTGACAGAGCACTGGAACAGGCTGCCCAGAGAGGTTGTGGAGTCTCCTTCTCTGGAGACATTCAAAACCCGCCTGGACGCCTTCCTGTGCAACCTCATCTAGGTGTTCCTGCTCCGGCAGGGGGATTGGACTAGATGATCTTTTGAGGTCCCTTCCAATCCCTAACGTTCTGTGATTCTGTGATTCTGTGATTTACAAAAGAACTGCAAGACAGCTTCATTGCTGTTAGCTGCATCCTATTTGTATTAAAACAGCATCTAACAGACTCAAAACCAAGCTCAGCCCATCTCCCTCCTCCAGCTGCACTGGGCACTGTACAAGCAAAAGGAAGGGAGAGTTCCTGTCTAGAAAGGTTTATGGCCTGAATAATCAAGAGAGACAAAAGATAGAAGAAGGGAAGTAACTCATTTTGATTTTTACTATTGGGAAACTGATACATAGAGCTGGAAATTTAAAGAGTACTTCGCACCCATAGCTCATGCCAGATTTCCAAAGAGCCAAGAATAGCAGGTATCAGACTACAAATTGAAAAGAGAGGTACTGGCATGCTGCTTCACCAGAGCTTTAAAATGAACTAAATATAGAGTTAAGTAGTTAAGCTGCAAATGAAACGATACTATTGAAAAATACTGTAAGAGTTTTACAAACTATTGTAAGAATACTGTTGGTTTCTCCCTTACTCCCCCCCCAACCATACACACATTTTTCTGTCACCTCAAATACTAACTTCACTCAGTGTCTCTTATGACTCACTAAATTCATGAAATGCACTTCCTATCACAACACAGAGACAGCAATTAGAAGCACACTGAAACTGCTGTCAGGCTGTCTTCCTAATCCTTAATGTGACTTGATCACTGCGGGTCAAGTGCATGATCTGATACTGATGCCTTGCAGGACAAAGTCAATGGCTCTGCAGTTTTGTTGCTGTTTGTCTCACACAGAAGCATCAAGATTCGCTATCCTGTAGTGAGTGAAACATCCAAGACTGGCAAGTAAATAAAACAGGTGGAGGAAAAGCTCATATATAACACTATAAACTGAAAGTTACAGTTCATTCACATAGCTGCCCACTTCCAAAAACAATTTTTGAGTACATTTCATTAGAATCTGAAATGCATGTTTCTAGTGAATTTCAATAGACATTTGATTTACAAATTCCAGTAAAAATGTGCCACAGCTGGCAGAATAAATTACTATAATAAATCATTATTAAATAACTGTAAATCTTTAGAATGGCATAATATCTAATAAAAAATATGCATGCAAAAGTGAATATTTGTGGAGAAACATCCTTCATACAGTGGAAAACAAATTACTAAACTTAACATCCTGGTAGTACAGTATAATTCAATGAGTAAATGCTGGTATAAAATTCTACTGCGATTTCATGTTAACAACTGCATCTGAACAAATTGCATGGTAAAGAGTGATGGTAAAAGTACAATAATTCAGGGTTTTACTATGATAAACTTTCATATTTCTGGTAGAGAACTGGCTTTTGCAATGCATCATCAGAGCAGAACATTTACTTTCCAAATACTATGCAAACACTGCTAACTGTACCTCTAGATTTTAGAAACATTTTCTGTTTCAGGTTGGGGTTTTCTTGTTAAAAAAAAAGCATCCCAAAACACAGTACCAAAAAGGCCCAAATCCTTTCTTTTTAAGCTGTGTTCCCTCTGATGCGCAGCAGATGGACATTTACAGTAATTCATTACTGCAGAAATCAGCCAAAGAGCCATTTGCTCATTCCAAAACTTCCCATGCCATATTTAGCTCTTACAAGACTTCATTTGTCAAAGTGCAGACGCAGCACTGATGTCGCATCCAAAGGCACACTTCTGCAGCCAGGATGAGGTGTGGCAGCGCGATGGGCCCGGGAGCGCCTCGCTGCAGTGTGATTGCTGCCCCTGCCTCCTGGGGCGGTAAATTATTAACTGACACTTCCACCACCGAAGAACTGTCTAAGACAAACCCATTAAAACTGTTAGCCTACAGAACACTTCACACTCCTGGTTTGTTAAATCTTTGTCAAAGTCATCATTTGGCCAAGCTCTTTAAATATACATACATCTCTATATAAAATCTATTTATAAAACTTTCAATTATGAAAGCTTCCTCTACCTTTCCTTGTCTCATTTTCTTTGGCTGAAGGAAGCAGACCTTGCAGTTAGAGGAAGGCTGCTAAGGACTAAACTGTAAAATTGGAATGACAAAAGCTTATCAAAGATAGAAATACACTAACCACTGTCATTCACGTGAGTAACTGAACTTACAAAATTCACTACAAAAATGCACTAAGTATGTAACGCAGGAAGACTGCACCACAACCAAGTCAGTACAAATTGGAAATAGAAACACAACCTCAGGTGGTGACGGTTGCTGGAAAATTTACCAGCTCAAACATAAAAATCTCTTAATTCAAAAAAAAGAAAGATAAAAATATTTTCTGTGCATATTTTAAAAAGTTTCTCAGATAAGACGACAAGCAGATTTTTGCAAAGCTGAAGAAAGTCTGTTCATACTACATACACAGAATCACAGAATCACAGAATATTAGGAGTTGGAAGGGACCTTGAAAGATCATCCAGTCCAACCCACCTGCCAGAGCAGGATCACCTAGACTAGGTCACACAGTGTGTCCAGGCTGGTTTTGAATGTCTCCAGAGAAGGAGACTCCACAACCTCTCTGGGCAGCCTGTTCCAGTGCTCTGTCACCCTCACAGTAACAAAGTTTTTCCTCATGTTCAGACTGAACCTCCTGTGTTCCAGCTTGTGCCCATTACCCCTTGTCCTATCATTGTTTGTCACCGAGAAGAGCCTGGCTCCATCCTCCTGACACTCGCCCTTTACAAATTTATAAACATGAATGAGGTCTCCCCTCAGTCTTCTCTTCTCCAAGCTAAAGAGACCCAGCTCCCTCAGCCGCTCCTCATAAGGGAGATGCTCCACTCCCTCAATCATCTTTGTGGCTCTGCACTGGACTCTTTCAAGCAATTCCCTGTCCTTCTTGAACTGATGGGCCCAGAACTGGACACAATATTCCAGATGTGGTCTCACCAGGGCAGAGTAGAGGGGAAGGAGAACCTCTCTCGCTCTACTGACCACATCACTCCTGATACACCCCAGGATGCCATTGG
>NW_010196864.1:0-11804 GCF_000695765.1 Mesitornis unicolor
GACGGATCTACCGCCCTTTGTCTGCTCCTGTGTGTGTGTGTATATGTGTGTGTGTGCGTGCATGTAGGAGGGCGTCAAGGGTGCACGGTATGTGCTGTGAGGGGTACTTGCAACCGCCTGTGCGTGTCTCTTGAGTGTGCGCACCATGCAGGGTGTGTGTGCGGTGACCGCGCTGCGCACGGGGTGTGCGCACGTTTGGGATGTGTGCTCGGGGCAATCCTGAGCGCTCTCCCCCTCCCAGAGCCCCAAGTCAGGCCCTGTTGGAGCAGGCTGACCAGGTCTAAAGATGCCACAATGACAGCCTGTTTGCTTTTGGTTTTACTTAAAAGAAACCTTGAATAAGTTACCAGGAATTGGTAATTAATAGCAGCCCACATCCACCATGGTAGGGCTAGTTATTCAAAGTCAGAAAAGAGAGGATGATCCTAGGATGTGCTTTTTCAGAAGGAAAAACAGGATGGGAAGTGCACAGTGTTTATCCTTTGGTGTTCTGTTGACACCTCCTACAGCCCCTGCTCACCTACGTCCCTTCCTATTTCCCCTCAGTTTAACGCTAGCAGCTCAACTTCTTGCAGCTCCTTTACCTCCTTGCCCATCTTCCCTAGTTTGGGAGCTTTCATTCAGATCACTCCCTCCTACTCAATGCTGTCAGCCTCAAAGCCTTGTTCTTCAAAATGTTTAATAACTCCCCTCTCAGGATCAACCTTTTTATCCAACTGCCCCCAGCTTCTCCCTTCTGCCCCCACCTCTTCCATCACTGCCTGTGACATGTGTTGCCCTCAAATGTTGTCCCTACATTCTGCTGCAACGTGCTTTGCTGTTGCTTTTCATTCTAGCTTTCTGACATGAAATGATAATGCATAACTCAGTGTAACTCCAGGCGTGTGAAATGCCTTCCTGTATCCATTCCTTCTTACCATTTCTTTAATCTTACTTTCCTCTTCTGTCCTTCTTCGTTGTGTGCTCTGGAGCAACCTGGAGCAACTATCGTAACAGTTCTAGATTCCTCCTAAATTATTTTCTACATACTGTTTGTCCTTTCCCTCAGTTCCTGACTTTTTCACTAATCCTGATTTTTTTCTCTTTATCTACACTATTTCCGTGGTTGTTTTATTTTGTATCTTTTTTTTTCCACCTCCTGTTTTTTTGATCCTTCAGTTTCATGGACAGAGAGGAATGCTGACCACTCCATGGCCCTTCTATTGCTTCCATTACTTCCATCCTTATTTTCTCTGCTTTTCACATGCACACTTTTAGTAATGCACATTGATGTCCAACCAACATGTACTCTTCCCCTAAGACATATATAATTTTTGGCCAGGTCTCTTTCCCAGATGGCCCCAAATTGAGTGGAAGGATGTGCGTTGTGGCACAACCAGCAAACAAACATCTTATAAAGGACTACTCTCAGCAGCATTTTCTGGAAAAGTGCAAATTGTACAAGTAGCTCATGATTTCACGGAATTTTCGTTTTGTGAGACATTCAAAACACCTTGCTGGTGTCACTTGCTGAAAAGTTGTGAGGATGGTGATTTGCTCCATGGCCTGTAAGCTGAGTCAGAGTTTGTAGGGTAAGTAAATGAGATCATCCATGTCCACTTGTCCTCCTGCCCTTGGAAGTTCAAGGGCAAAAGTGTCTAAAAAAAAAAAGTATTCTCTAGTACAAACTGTATTTAAACAAGGTATGTCTCTACTTTATTACTTCATTATGCGGGATAAAGATTAATCACTGGGCCAGAGGCTGCCAGTTGCCTAGGGTCCTATAATTCTGCCCTGGTTACATCCAATATGCAAAAACAGAAGACAGTCAGAGCTGATAATATGTAGCTGAAAAGCTAACCGAGCAAGGATGAGAAATATTAGAAAAACTGGTCAAAAGGGTAAAAATATCAGAAACATTTCAACAAAATTTACTGTTTCTTATAGAAGAGTTTATTTGATAGATTAAAGGCCATCTACTGTCAAAACAATAAAATTTGGTTAAAATCCCTTTGTGGTAGTCATGGTTTAGGAAGTTGTTCCATCACCCAGTGAGTCCTCCCTACCCAGGGAGGAGAATTGAGAAAAGGAAGGGAGACCTGTGGGCTGAAATAAAAACAGTAATAAAATAATAATAATAAATCCCATATTAATAACAGTATTAATATAAGGTACACAGTTATACTCAGCCAGTATAGTGGGGCAGTAGGCCTCAGGGGTAGGATGGTGGACCAGACCCTCTTGAAATGTTAGCCATCAAAGAAGGAGGACTGTCCGCAGCAAACTCCTCACTTTATAGTAAGTGTGATATTTATGATATGGAATAGTTTTTGCTGGCCAGCCTAGGGTCAGCTTGGGGTCAGCTGCCCTGGGTTTCCCCTTCCCCCAGCTTCAGCATCTTAAGACCACTAAAGATCTTGATTGTCACATACCTGTGCTGATCAAAAACTTATCACTTTGTTCCCATGCAACAGAGTATTGTAGTCCTTACAGAAACACAGATTTCCTGAACAGAAAACTGGTTCTATGATTCTACCTCAGTGAAACCAGGACAGTGGTTCATTGGCCAGGTAAAGGCAAACATCAGACATTAAAAAGGAATACATAAGAAGCAAGAAAAAGGGAGCAATTCATTATAATAAACATGAAATAGAAATTACACAGTGTAAAAAAAATCACCTGAATAAGTTAAAAAAGTTACAGAAAAAATAATATCTGGATTGGATGAAATTTAAATAATTTTACAGTTAGTGAGGAATGAAGCATCTTCTATCAATGCTCACAGCCTGTCAGTAGACACAGTAATATTTTGAAGTATGACACAACATGCACTAATAACAATACCTGTGTTCTGTATGTGGAAAGTTAAATATTGGACACAGATCATTACCTACTCTTTGGTATGCTGGTCATTGAAAAAGCTTTTGAGTGGCACCTAGTTCCAATAAACATTAAATCCTTAGCCCCACATGCCTTGCACCCTAGCATCAGAAAATACTTGGTACTTTATGTCATTATGATGTTCAGCTCAGTCAATCTTGGAATGTCATGGAAATTATGGGAATCTATTGCCAATATTATGCCAGTATGAAAAAGGGTAAGCAGAATGACCCATATTACAATGACTCAGATTACAATACTCTATTTTGCTTGACATCGGTCCCTTCCAAAATAATGGAAAGCCTAACACAGGATTAAACTCGGAGGAGAACTGAGGATAATAATTATTATTCTAATGCAATGTCCATTCATGATTAATTCTGATTTTTACCTTTGTATTTACTTTTCACTGTAGCTGTAGGAGAGGTCTGAGTGCAGATCTACCGACAGCTCCAAATGCTGACATCTGGTTTGAAGACCCAATGGTGAAGAAATTGCCCATATCATGTCAGCCTTTAAGTATTTCCAAATGGTAGTGACATAGTCTCTCCTGGTTCCCAAATAATAGGGACAAGTAGCCTAAAGTATGTATGTTTAGTTTTTAAATCCCTGACTCCCTTACTGCACAACTACATTCTTTTTAACTATTTCGTTCTCAGATATCTCATCTCTTTCTGTTTCCACGTGACTTTTACTCTGCTTCCCCAGCCTCTTTGAGGAGAGACTTCAGTGAAATTCACTCTAGACATAAATTCAGGACCTTTAAGATTAGAAAAGGTCATTAAATCATCATATAAAAGCTAAAACTTGACAGAGAATGTAATCCAGTTTCTCCTGTATTTATCCTGGTCGGTCATGCTCTTCTGAAGTCTAACTTCCAGAAAGGTTTTCCATTTTGCTAAAGCGTTAAGTTAGTCAGAGTCAATCACTTCTCTTAAGAACTAAGTCAACTATAACCCCTGCTGCTGAAAAGAACAACAAAAGTTGTGCTTCACTTTAAATCAACATTTGGTTTTGCTTTAGCTTCTAGTTACTTTTTAAAAATTATTTTATGTCTCACCATCACATTAAATTAGTGAACAGCTAATTTTATAAATTGCCTTTTACAAAT
Source organism: Mesitornis unicolor (assembly GCF_000695765.1). NCBI lineage: Eukaryota > Metazoa > Chordata > Aves > Mesitornithiformes > Mesitornithidae > Mesitornis > Mesitornis unicolor. The sequence goes on from NW_010196864.1 coordinate 3,971, forward strand.
TTCAGCCTTGCCTGAAAGCAAGACTAACTGCACAGGACAGGAAACCTTCCTGATAATGCACTTACAAGATTGTTTTAATCTCTTTGAGAGATTACTTACATTAACTTGTTTAAGTTCCATTACATTTACCAAGAAAACATATAATTGCTTGAAGTTCACCAGCTGAGTGTTTTTTGGGGGCTGTCACACTCGTTTAATATTTGGTTGCCACACTAACAGCAATGGTCATTTTGACACACATGCGAGTGCCATAGCTTTTTTACTTCCTATGTAAGTTTTGTTATGCTGGAAATGGGAGGAATCCAAATGTACATCACCCGTGGGCTTTTCCAGCCTAAACAGCCAGTGGCTGGTTACCTGTGGTTTTCAAGAGACTGGATTTAAAGACCCACATGATCCCTTCTGATCTTTGTTCCTAGCTGTGTGGAGTAAGTTCAGACTATACAAGATCCACAGAGCACCCCAGAAGAGGGGGATTGGTTTCAGGTCTTTCTGTTTTAATAGACACCACAAAGGAGATTAAAAACTTTAGGAGGCAACTCACAGAAAAGTTAGCGTACATCATCTACAGTAACTGTCTTTGCTTTCACTGTGACAAAAGACTGCAAAAAGTTATTTGGTGGTGTTTGACCCCATTTCCTGAAGAAGTGAATTACCACTTTCAAGAGCATCTGAACATTTTGACTTGCATCTGAGCTTTTGGATGTTGCCATGTACAGGAAGATGGGCAACACAGCAGAAGACAGGCAAAAGGTGGCCTTTTAGCAGATTCAAAGGACTTTCTGGATTTTGCTGTCCTATCAATTTTTTGCTTCCCCTTCTGTTTTATTCTTCTATACGCAGAGGCTGATTTCACCATTAATCTCTTGTTTAGAAGTGTGAATTAAATCATTAGGTCAATCCACTCCTGTAAATGTAAAGACCAAGACAGACAAGCCTGCAAATGAAAGAATAGTTTTGGCATGGATATATTCTTGTGTGGACACACATACTAGGCAAATTCATAGGATGTTTATTTTGGAGAGGCATATACTGCAAAAATTCGCTTACAAAAGACAAAAAAATCAGACTTATTCCAAAAGGGCAGAAAAACATGAGCTTTCCAGCACTGCATTCTTTTGAATCACCTAACGGTTGTTCGCAACATCCATACTCCAGAGAGAAAAAATACAATTTGTAATTGATTCTCAACAAGCTCCATTTTCCTTAGGTTTTTTTCCCTAAACCAGAGAAAGGGTAGCAAAATTATCTCTGATCTTCTTTTCCATCAGGTGTCCGTCTTGATCTAGACAAGGAAAGTCCAAGCTCAGAGACTCCATTACCAAATCTTATTTTCTTTTGGATATGTACACCAGAGCCTCTTTGTCACCTCTCCTGGTTTTTTTTTGTCTGGTTGGTTGTTTTTTGTTTGTTTGGGGTTTTTTGTTGGTTTTTTTTTGTTGTGTTTTATTGGTTGGTTGAGCATTTTTTGTTTGGGTTTTGTTGTTGTTGGTTTGGGTTTTATTCCCATTTAACCCACCCTTTTTATTTGGTAAATCAGTAACTCAACGCCGACCTGGTTTCTGACACTTTTCCCTCCAGTGCCTATGGTCCTTCTAACAGATTTCATACCAGAATCCCTAGAGGAATAGCTAATCCCCAAACAAATTCAAAGAAGTATTTAGTTCAGCAATATGTTCATAAATGATGGTTGCTATTGCAGTTGCTACTCCTCTCAAAGGAGAATTTTCATCATGATGAATGAAAGCTCCATTGCAAGCTGAACAAACAGACCCATTTTATGTTATTCTTAATAGACAAAGGCAAAAAAAAATACTTTTCCATATTCTTGTACCCATTTGCTCCATAGACAATTACGTGAACTACTCTAAGATTATTACAGTCAAAATAAAACTAAATTTGGTGAGTTCTGGTTTCAGCCTTACTTTCTTCTTCCTTAAAGTTTTAAAACATTAACTTAGACTTCTTCCTTCTGGAAAATTTGGTCTATTTGAGACTTATGAAGTTTAAATACAGCTACAAAAATGAGATAATGTATAAATATTATCTAATCAAAATTGTTAGGAAAAAATAGGACTTTGTTTTGAACATGTAAGACTAATGTTGTTAATATATTGTTTGATAATATCCCTTCTTCTCACCTTCAGACAATGCTTCAGTTATTTCTAGTTGTTTTCAACTGATTTAATTAATCATCCTCCTCTCTGGCTTATACTGAAAATGTCAGCCTTTCTAGTTAATAACTTCTTTTAAGAAATCACCCCACAGTACTGACAAAGACACTGGACTAGAATCATAGTCAATATGTTCTCTTTGGGTCATGAATCTGTTTGAGCAGTCAGCTGAATATTTGTGAAGCACAGAGACTGTAAAATACTTGTCTTGAATTCCCTCATATATGGAATATACAGGACAATGCCAGGAAAAGGATTTGACTCCTACTTACAATCTTGGCTTGGCTTAACCATATAAAACACCTCTTTGTAGCTTAATAATACATCTTTGTGCTTTCATAATATGACCAGATAGATGGACAGATAATAGGCAGGGTTTTTGTGGCTGGCCCAAAATCTAATTTGGGACTTCCCCATTTCCTCAGCCATTGGCAATCCTCCCAAAAAATGCACTCCTGCTTCATGTGGCATGGGTGCTCTTATGCAGTCTGCAGCCTTCAAGAAAAAAAGAAAGAAAAAAAAAGAAAAAAAAAGGAAAAAAAACCAGAAAAAAGCCCAAATCCTCAGTCTATGACACAGCACACACTTCCCCTGCATGCACAAAGGGACACAAGGAGGAACCAACCCAGAGAGAGCAAAGCTGAGCCTCTTCTCCCAACTCTGGGTGTCCCCAGGTGCCAGCAAGCACCAGGGCACACAAGACCTGCGCACCCAGAGGACCCAGCCCTTCCTGGGACAACTGGAAAGTGCCAGATGAAGGAGGAAGCAAGTGAGTAGCTGAGGAAAGGGAAGAGGATGAAGGACAAATTTTTCTTCACTACCTTGGAGTGGAGAAGTGAAGCCTTCTCCGAGCACCAGGCTGCCAGGGCCACCATGGGGCTGCCCTGCACATTCAGCACGTGCCAGTACAAAGGGGTTTTTTTCACTCTGCACAATAACACTTTCTCCTGGCCACAGATGCATCAAGCCAGCCCAGCTTCCCTGCTTTGGTTTTGTCCAGTGTGAGTATTGACCTCCCGCATCTTTATGTCTTATGAGTTTGACCCTTTTCACAGGGAAATAGGTATGAGAAAACCATGAACATATACCTGCCATTGTGAAGGACAATGGAATATAATTTGTTTTTGCAAGAAATATCAAGGTCACCCTAAGCACAGAAATACTGTACCAGCTCTGGTAAAACCAGCACAGTAAATATAGACACAGGATAAACTAACTGTCTGACATTCCATTTGCCTGTGACCTCTATTACTGTTCTTTGTTCCTTTGCCTATAACCTCTGTAATTGTCTTTTTGGTCCTTTGGGTCAATATGATTATCAGTCTCAACACTGCTACTGCTCTAAAATATTTTAAATTAAACCTCATCTGGAAAGTTATAACCCCATTCTGTTTGTGACTTATTAAAAAAAATTGTGCCTTTGACTAATACAGAATACTTGCTTTCAGTAATAGATCCATATTCATAAAAGGGTTACTATTAAGCCTTACCAATTTATTTTCCCTTTGTCACTGTTTATACAAAACAATTTACCTATCCTGCTAAGATTTTTTAAAGCATATCTTTGATTTAAAAAGCACTTATTAAAATACAAACTGTACACTGAAAACCAGCATCTGGAAAAGTCTTAGTCCTTCGAAAAGGTTACTTTGCATGACTGAAATACATGTAATAACAATGTCAGTCTGCTAAAAGTTGACTTTATCTCTGTATTTAATGAGTAATAAGATAGAATATACACAGACTCTCAATGACATGTTGCTTGTGCTCCCTTAAGAAAGTTGAGGTGCTATATTGGTCAATATTGGTAAAATAGTATATAATTTTCCTTAAACCCATGATTTTGTAGTAGGGATTCAGTCCAGTTGTCAGTGGGATGACTGGAAAAATGTCATTGACACCATTATTGATAATGCCAGCCCCCATGTGAACCCAAACATAATATGCAGCTAGTGTAAAAAGAAAAGCACGCTTCTCCAGACCCACTCTTGCAGTCTCCCATGCAAGTGACTTTATGCATTGAAGCTGTACTTCGAGAGCCCCAGCCACATACGTGGCAAGTTCCAAAGGCAATAGCTTGAAACATGAAAATATATCTTCACCCTCTTTTTTTTTCCTTCCATTTTTACCCTGCCTGGTGTTATTTTTAAGAAATGTGGCAAATTAAAAAATAATAATAATAATAAAGCTCTAATAAGCCTATTATCTTCAAATTTGATGCTACACACAATGCCAGAGGTGTCATGAAAGAAAAATGTCATCCATAATATGTGACTGTTTGAAATTAGAGAGACCCATAATCTGTCAGTAACCTCTGCCTGTAAGGTCAAATTACAAATTCTGTATTTATTACACATAAACACACTGCATTTCCAGATTCTGCCTCTGCAGACACTGGGTAATTTATGGGGTCCATCAGTCAACAGCTATTTTGTAGTAGACTCCAACTATACATACATAAATATTTTCAATAATACATTCACAGGGACAGCAATCAATTTTTAATTTTTTCTTTTCCCCAAATGAAATGGAGTGTGGGAGAGGGTAAGGAGAAGCTGCTTCCACAGTGATGACAGGAAAAGCCTGGAGAAGTCATCATATGCATAAAAAGAGGCAAATATTTACTAGACAAAAGCCAGGCAAAGGAGAAATTATTACCCAAAGGCTGCAGCTGGTTGTCTCTGCAGATTTAAAGGATCAGCTACCGAGACTGTAATTCTAAGAAAATCTCCTATTAATGGATAAAACTAAACTACGCGCTGTTCAGTGTAGGCTGGGCAGTGAGAAAAAAGGTATTCCTTAAGGAAAAGAAAAACTCTTGGTTTTCTCTAATTGCAGGCTACTAAATCTGCCACACTGGCTGTAGTTTAATGCATCTGTGCAATAGGGAGCCGCATTCTAGTGGCAACTGGTGGCTCCCGCCACCAGTTCATTTTTCATAGGTCACCAACCCGCCATCAGATTGTAATGACTTCTGGCTATTTCTAACGGGGATTTAAATCAGTGACCTGAAGTAAAGACACTCATCCTATTACAGGCCTCCTGAGCCATGTAAATTCCAGCGGAGCATTTTTTTTTTAATTCTTCTTAAGCTTACTTCACACAGATATAAATGCCCACAGAAGATCTGAGTTGTAAAAGACTCAGGCCCTAAATATTGTTAGGAAGCCTTGTTCCCCTTTTCTTTAGTGAAAATTCTAGAAACCTCTGGTTTGCATTATTCATTCACTAAGCCACCTGTGTATGCAATGTGCATGTGAGAGATGTTCCAGCAATTTAATAGCTTTGGAGATGACTGAATATGAAGATTTTATATTCTAATACATGTATCAGAAACATCTGGATACAGATATCAAAAACACAACATTTCTTATGTTTCATGTTCTTGTTTCATGAAGACATACTGTACCAAAAAAGCAAGTTTGAAAGCACTGGAAGGACTTCTTGGGTATTTTCTGTGCTCTTAAATCATCTGCTGTTATATCAATGACAGTCCATGAGATTTGCACTTCCATTGCCACAGATACTTAAAAAAAAATTCAATGTAATGTAATCTTTCCCATGTTCATTGAAAAGCAGAAATTGAAAGTTCTGATCCGAAAAAACCGTCTCTGCTAATTCACACTATGAATTACAGGAAAACCAAAGCATTTAAAAAAAAAGTTCGCAAAAAAACTGCACAAGAAAAATTTAGGTCATTATATTTAATCACACAAAATGAACAAATAGCTGTGAAAAAAATTAAATTCCTGGAAATCATGTCAATAGCTAACCACAGTCAGAGGCTGCAGAGCAATTATTAACCTACAGTTGCTAGGCTTCCAGCCACCATAGGATCACCAGACTGTTTTTTAGCCTATTTTAGTTGCAAAGTGTGTCTAGTTACTTTGTTTGTTTCCTACATTTCTTTCTGAAAATCACATAGACAGTACCTTTTGTATAACCAGTATAAATCAAGTTATTATCCTAATAAAGAACTCTAGGAAAAATAAAAATTCTGAAGTTAAAATCAGTATGAAAATAAATACTTTCCTTGCTTTACCATCAAGGAAAGAATAATAAATGTTCTAATGTAATAACATTTTTAATTATTCAAAAGTGAAAAATATTTTTGATTTAAACTAATAATAAATGTACCTGATGAGAAAAATGTCCTTTGAAGTGACCACAGACAGCACAACTTTCTAGATACCACAAACAGGAGACATTTCACATCGTAAGACTAAACACCCAATTGGATGACAGATAGCACATAAGCTGTAGACAAAGCAGATCCTTAGCTAGGCCTGCATTGATCTCTGTATATAAAACATTACACACCACACCCCAGATAGTCATGAAACATAAATATAAATTTGTATGAAGAGTTATTAGAACTGAAACGGCAGAGAAGCCTTGTAAGACATAACTGCAGCCCAAACAACTCAAACTGCTTGAATTATCTCCAAATTCAGAAACAGACTTACTGACAGAGGACAAACAATAGCATGAAGTGATGTTGTGAATAATTCACCTTTGACAATTCTCTTCCACTGTGGAAAACTGCTGTCATCTTTAGGCACCTAGAGGAGGATCCCCGCTGGGAGAGGCATTCTGAGGACAACAAATGAGAGAAATGGGATTTATGCAAATATCTGAAACCGGTCATGCCCATCCTTTTGGCAATCAAGACTGCTTGTTCAAGACTCTCTGCATTAGAGAGGACTCACACACGACTTCCTTCACTTCCCCTATCACGCAGTGCACATTTAGAAGCCTGTCCAGACCTTTGCAGAAGCAAAACACCAGCTCAGTCAGTCCAGTGCTCCCCAGTAAGCACCCAGCTCTCTGCTCACAGAGTGTATGGGCATCCCGAGCCCACCTGACACCTTCCTTCATGGAGATGACAGATGACCAAGGAGGAGGAGGAAGAGCAGTGGCTGGTCACAGCCCACAGTTGATGCTGTGGAGTCTCCCCAGCCTGCAGGCTGGTTCCAGCTCTATCCCCTACCATCATGGTCTCGATTCACATTAATCCTCTGCATGGGTGCACAGAGCGGATCGGCTGCATGGGTTATTATTGTAGGTTGTTATAATGCTTCATTGTATTTGATTTTAAAAGGGAATTACTCAGTTTCTCAGAGTCATGGGATAGTGACCTGCTCCTGTCTGGCAGAGGTACAACCACCTACAACAGTAGCTTAAATTATGCAAAAGTATCAATTAAAAAGCAAAAAAAAAATATATTAAAGATTTCCCTTTCTGAACACTTCTGAACTTCCTAGCTTTACCATGTACTTCACTCTTTTCTCTGCTGACATGCAGCCTTAGCTGGAACTGGCAAGTGGCTTATATTACATCCTGCAATCCTCCCAGAGGGTCTTCTCATGTTAAATTATTCTTCAGTTTGCCAACCATTTATGAAGAGAATTATCCCAGCTTTTACTGACAAAAAATTACCTTTAAAATCAGAATGTGCATGTATAAACAAGGCCTATTGAACAAAGTAGTCGAGTTCAGAAATGAAAGAGAATTATTTCAGAAAAAAAAGTTACTTCGGCTCACACTAAGAGCATATTCCAAAGCCAAATTAATCCACTGGTGTCTTTTCCACTTGAGTTCAGTGCACTTTGCAGCAAATCTTCATAAAATATCACTTCAGGTGTTCTCATTAGGAAAGA
>NW_010196864.1:11835-16302 GCF_000695765.1 Mesitornis unicolor
GAGTGAAAGATAAAAGCCAACCAGAAACACCAAGGCCTGTTTTTAGTCTTAGAGTGCATTGTGGATGATAAGGAGAAGCTGGTTAATTAACATGTGAGCCAATCTTTATTTTCTCATCTCTGGCGCTGCTATTTAAGTAATTTCTGAGTCTCACGGTGCCTCAGCTAATGTGCAGAATAGAAGAAATAGAGCAAAAAAGGCCTTCAGCTCTACAGGGAGGACAAGGTAGAGCTGGATCAGGGACCACTCATCTCTTCTCCTGAGCCTACACAGCCTTTTTCAGGCAAAGCTGCTCCCTGCCAGGAGCCAGGGATTAGGATTTTTTATTTCTAAATTGTGCTATTTCAAAAAGCTACCGTCAACTCAAACCCAGCTTCAACCCAGCTTAAGACCATAGGGTGATAATACAGAAGTTCAGTGCCTCGTGAGGTTTTTATTGTCTTTCTGCTGTTGCCTTTGCTATTGAATCCAAAAGGTTTGGTCTGGATTTGTATGTGTTTGAGAAATTTGCATTGTTTCTCTTACACAAGAAGATTATCAAAAGTAGTCTTTTCTTTCTTAATTAAGGGCAGCTCGATTTTGTTTACTTTCCATGATAAGCAGCTTGAGTAGTTCAAAAACCTTTATTTTGGGAACATAATTTCTAGGACATACTCGTACTTCACTGAACTATGACAAGCAACATTTTATCACTATAAGTAATTTCTATGATACCATCAGAGACAACACATTATCCAATTTAACACTTATTGCTATAGAATAATATATTCATTTATCCTTTAATCTGAATGGCTACTTTATTAAAAAAATTCTTTGCACAAAGGATCAAATTAAATCTAATCCCCAACATGGCATTCAGTAAAATGGACAAAGCCTAAAGCAACTTCATCATCCTTCTTCATCTCCTAGATTATTACATATGGCTGGAAACCTTAGAGTACTGTTTATCAGCTGTAAATCAGAACTTGCCCTACAAACAGAACTCTCAGAATTTTAAACATTTCCTAACTTCTATTTGTGTACATATTAAAGGAATTTATATTCCACCTGTGCAGAAGATCTTGTGAAATCCTGTCTTTACAACTCATACACATTGAGTATATTAATTTGTTGCAGAGAAATATTTGGGGCCAACTTTGAACTAAAGAGAGGGAGAGGAAAAGAAACGCTTGTTAGTGTGAGAGCTCTGAGGTGTTGTGCATAAAGATATGCGGGGCTGGAGATAAATAAAGATCTCGAGCAAATAAAGCAAGAAATTCTCTAAGAGTAGCTATTTGAGGATCAGAGGAAAGGGATCTTTTGAAGCAAAGAGGACTATGTTTATTACTCTATGAAGTATAATAATAATGGTGTTTGCTTGAGGAAGGGAGGTAATTTTCCAGTTTTGTAAGGCACGATGGATAAAATAATGCAATGTCTTTATTAAAACTACTCTCCCACCACATAAATTAAGAAATCTTCTTTTAAAAATTAACCCGTTTATATTTGGTATTAATTAAAATATCTAAAGTACAGAATCACCATCCTCAAATTTGAGAGACTTAGTCATGGCTATGATGCATCAAGACACTCTCATTAACATCATTTTCATCACCATGTAAATATAAAGTGGATTTTTGTCTTTTTTTCTTGGGTTCTTTTCTATGTGTCTCTTTCTATATTTGCATACTACTGTAAATTTGAGATTCAAGGGCTAGGCATTACATGTCCCTGCCTTTACAAAGGTAAGGTACTGCCAGACACTTGGAACCAGAGTGACAGAAATGCTAAGACAAATATGTGAAATTAGTAGCTGGTTTTGCAAGTGGTGAATTAATAGTTCCTTAATTTCACTTTATACAGTTGGCTTTGTTAAATGATGAGTGCCTTTAAACCTGAGAAACTAATTATAAGTGTGGATGGCCAGATAAGGCTGAGATTAGATAGGACTTAATTAGTACTTTGTTACTTTTCATAGGTTTGACTATCACATCAAAACTATTACTAAAAAAATCAGACTTACTTAAGCAGAAATCAAGAGCTAGAGCTAACATTTTTTTTTCTAAAAACAAACAAACACACAATCAAATAAAAAAGCCCAACAAACAAAAAACCAAACAAGTTTCTGGCAATTTCTTACTTTCTTCATACTTACCTTAGCCAAGTAGAATAAGAGGACCAAGAGATTTTAGAAAGATCATTTTAGGGAAAGCTTCAAACAGCTGCTACTTAAGCTTGTCCTTTTATAATTCAAACCATCTATTTTGCATACAACTTACACGTGTTGGAATATATTTAGGGCACCTTTACTGTGTTTAGTTTTATAACATATGTATGTGTAACACAGACCTTCCAAATATTTTAATTCAAGATTCCCTATAGCCACAGCAGTCTCACTACCTAAAGAAACAGACACTGGTGAAACAGCCCACACTCAAAAATAATCCTTTATCAACAAGATGAGAGGTTAAAAAAAATAAAATTCTCGATTGTCTGCTTAATTAAATCAATACTATCTAGTAATAGATAATAAGATAACTAGTTATCCCAGTTTGCAAGGGAAGGACTGTATCTTCATCATTACCCCATATCCAAAAGACTGTTAAAGACCCAGCAAATGCATTGAAATCTAAAAAAGAAAGTATCACAACACTTTGCTGTATCTTTAGTGATTAATAATTATAAATGCCTTCTTCAGTGTCAAAAAATGAAATAAATTATGCTTCCCAGTACAGCAAATCAAGAACCTTCTCCAACGACCAGGTTTTCCAAGAGAGTATCGTGGTAATGCTAAGACACACAAAGAAAACAAGAGGGATTAAAAGTAGAATAGTCCACTTTTCCGGTTCAGTTATGCTAAAATGTACTATGAGACACTGAAATCTGATTCTAAAATATTGAAAGGTACAGTGACAGTTCAGCTCACCAACCAGAAACCGTCCAGGGAATCTAACAATCAGTTAGATCATACTCTGCAGAAGCACTTTGGTACCAAACTCCACAATGGTGCAGAGGTAGAAATAACCCTCTTTGGCCAAAACTGCTGTTACAAGTTGCCTCCAGCAAGCTCTGAACCTGGATGCCTCGTCCTTGTACTAGAGGCTCAGCACTGCTGGTGGCTTTTCCTCTTCCCCACGCTCTCCACTGACACCAGCTTTGGATGGAGAAGTCACCATTGACTGTGTAGGAGCTCCATCCTTGGTGGCTTCCTCTTCTTTCTCCTGGCCCAGTCCTCGGCTCCACCACACTGTCCTCGAACTCTGAAAGAGGTCTGTGAAGGTTTTAGCAATGTAGCACTACCTAGTTGGACAACATGGGCAACTAAGGCCCCACTAAAATAACTGATCATAGCTACAAGTCTAAAGTCCACAGCAGATCTAGACCTTGCTTTTTAAAATAAATACATTCTAACAAAACCTCTTTTTAGCTAACCAGCATATTTTAACTAACACCTCCTTTCCCTCCAGATTTTATGTATTTTTAATGAAATGAAAGTCTAATTACCATCCAAATACAGTTTGGAGCAATGCATGAGTAAAAATAAATATCATTTAGAAAGTCAAAAAATATTCATTAATTTTTCTTCTAGCATGATAAAAGTGTATAAATTAAGAATCTGGGTAAATATATGTTAAACTACTTAAATATATACAGACATAGTATGTACATAATCCTCATGGTTAGCAAAAGGAAATACCAAATTACACCAGCCAATGAGAATCAGCCATTATTTAGAAAAATACCTAGGACGTACAAATGCAAAACGAGATGGAAATCAATTATTTAAATCAAAGTTTCCAACTTCACAATTTAAATCATTATTAAAATTGGCAATTAAAATTACTTTGATCTAAATCAATCCCCTTGAGGTGAAACCAGCCCATTCTGTTTGTCATCATTATTGTTCTCAGAACACCTTGATGAAAAAACTGATTTGTAAATGTGCACATGTGGATTTTTTTTTATGAATACACTTTGCTTTACACGCTGTTAATTCATTTATGAAAAAGAGCATTAGCTACACCGTAGTATACCTATGACATGACTCTATTTACCAAGCAATATTATTTTCTAAGTGATAACATTTCCTATTCTTTCATAATATTATCATTATTACAGGACAATTTAGAATTAACCAAGTTTCAGGTCACCAACAGACCTGCCAGTCACAGAGCCACAAAAGCTTTAGCCCTGCCATTTGGTATCCTCTAAGGCCACAGGACACCAGGTCCTATGTTGAGTGTTAGGGTCACCCAGAGTAGCATGAGCACAACTCTCACATGGCTCCACAGCCCACTTCAGCTGGAGATGGCTATAGGTAAAAGGCTCTTCAGACTTGCCTTTTTATACTGCCTACCTGAAGAAGCATCATACTCGTGCCTTCATCCCTCATTCACCCATAATTTTTACAGAGGGGAGCTGAGGTCCCAAAGACTATATAACCACAGCCTTTACAACGAGAGATGCCCAGTAGAAGGGAAAAAGGCC
>NW_010196864.1:16333-24583 GCF_000695765.1 Mesitornis unicolor
CTTAAATGAGCTCCTGAGGAGCAAAGCGGGTCTCAGGTAGGGCTGGCCAACAGAACGAAGGCCTATGGGTGCACTCCAGGCCCTGCCAGATAGGGTGCAGCAGGGACTAATGTGCCAAGTAGACATCTAAGAGTTTACCCAATGGAGCTCTCCTGAGACACACATCTGTAGAAACCAGGCTCCATTGGGCCACATGATGATTTGCTGACATCCTCACCTCAGAAAAAAATTAAAAAAACCTCAGCCTTTGACTGTAACATTGCCTGTGGTTAATGACCCACAGAGTTTGGATCCTCCATCTGGATACAACCAAAATACAATTTTCCATCTCTTACAAGCCTTTCTCCTACCTCTTGCTCAATCACTCTCATAAGGCACCAGTATTCTTGTTAGCAACCAGCAATAATCCTGCTTTAGTAGCCAATCTATATTTTAATAGTACTATTTTTTTTAAACATCTCTTCTTGAAGTTCACATCTCCTTGGGTCCCAACTACTGTAGTTTTTTTTCCCAGTCCTTGACAAACATTACCTTTCTCCGCTTCTCATGCTTTCAGACTTTCTGATTCAATTATTTTCCTGGTTATCCATAGATAACCTGATCTGTGCTCTTCTCCCCTGGCCTCCTCTCACAAGTTTGCTTGTTATGGTTTTGCATTTTCCCTCATAGTATTTCAGAAGAAGTCCCCATTCACAGGTACCGATTTACATGTGTACTCTTTCAAATCTTTATATCTGTGATACCTACAAAGAACAAAAGAGCAGCTAGCTCAGGCTGTCATTGTAGTGAGATCAGTGCTGCCAAACAGAATGGTAATATTACTTCGTTTTCTGCTCATATCCATGGCTGGTTTTCTGTCCTACATTTAAACTATAAACAGTCTGAAGTGGATCTTCTCTTTCTGTCCTGTGTTTATAGCGCACCAAGGGCATTAGCTGCTGATCTATGATTAAGGGCATCAGCAACTGCATAACAACAACAATAACATAATAGAAGAGGAGAAGACACTATGATTTCATTTCTATCTAAGCCTGAAATAATCTGTTAATGGAATTAGGAAGCTTCCTTTATGTAATTATTGGTGAGTACGTCAGCCAAGTCTAATTCACAATGTGTCTCTTTCACTGTGATAATACAGTATTTTAGAACTACATGAAATACACAATTTTGATAAGCAGAGCTGGAATTTGTGACTCTCTATTTGTGACCAGCTCCAGAGGACTACTGTGCATTTTCAGATCAAAATAGGGAAGCAAAGGACTCTGTTTGTAGGGCTTCATGTCTCAGTTCTTAAAAGCAAGGCAAGAGCTCAAGCAAAGAACATTTTCACAATTTTTTTCCCCCAAACTGACCCAAGTGAACAAAACCAAAGATATTTAAAATACCCATGTTTCCTCCCTTTTTTGAATGAGAATGTAAAAGTTTATTCTGAAGTCTGGAAGCATGGAGGCCAAGCACTCCATGCTAAATTCCACGAGCTCCTTGTGCGTTGCTGGGAAAAAGGCAAACTACCATTAGATCTCTGTGATGCAGTCATTATCACCCTTTACAAGAAGAAAGGAGAAAAGTCATACTGCTCAAGTTACCATGGTATTACTTTGCTCTTTACTGCTGGTAAAATCCTTGCAAGAATACTTTTCAACAGACTAGTACCAGCTATCTCAGAAGAACTTCTACCTGAAAGTCAATGTGGTTTCAGAGCCAATAGGAGTATCACAAACATGGTATTTGTTCTCAGACAAATCCAAAAGAAATGTAGGGAACAGAACAAAGGACTCTATGTAACTTTCGTAGACCTCACCAAAGCTTTTGACACTGTGAGCAGAAAAGGCCTGTGGCAGATCTTGGAACGATTAGGATGTCCTCCCAAGTTCCTTAAAATTATTATCCTGTTACATGAGGACCAGCGCGGCCAAGTCAGATATGGCGATGCACTCTCTGAGCCCTTCCCAATAACCATTGGTGTGATACAAGGTTGCATTCTTGCACCAACTCTATTCACAATCTTCTTCAGCATGATGCCTCAAAGGGCCACGGCAGACCTCAATTAAGATAATGGTATTTACATCCAATATCATACCAATGGGAGCCTATTCAACCTAAGGTGACTGAAGGCCCACACTAAGACCCTTAATCACCTTGTCTGCGAGCTGCTTTTTGCTGATGATGCCGCCCTCGTTGCTTATACAGAAACAGCTCTGTAGCGCTTAACATCCTGCTTTGCAGAGGCTGCTACGCTTTTTGGGCTGGAAGTCAGCTTGAAGAAGACAGAAGTTCTTTACCAACCTGCACCTCAGGAAGTCTTCCATCACCCCCACATCACTATAGGCAAATCAGAGCTTAAGTCAGTCCAGCAGTTCAACTATCTAGGAAGTATCATTTCCTCGGATGGTAAGATTGACAAAGAGATAGACAACAGGTTAGCAAAGGCATATAGAGCTTTTGGAAAACTCCATAAAAGAGTCTGGTGCAATAAACACCTGAAGAAAAGTACAAAGATTAGTGTCTACAGAGCCATTGTACTGTCTACTCTTTTATATGGGTCTGAATCATGGGTCATCTACTGCCACCACCTGCAACTCCTCGAACACTTCCATCAGTGCTGCCTCCGTACCATCCTAAACATCCACTGGACTGACTACATGACTAATGTCACTGTCCTTGAACAGGCAGGGGTCACCAGTATTGAGGCCACGCTGCTGAGGACGCAGCTGTGCTGGGCAGGGCACGTCTCAAGGATGAAGGATCACCGCCTCCCTAAGATTGTACTCTATGGTGAACTCGCGACCGGCTGCCGCAACAGAGGAGCCCCAAAGAGGAGATACAAGGACTCCCTGAAACAATACCTCAGTTTTGGCCATATTGACTACCATCAGTGGTCCACTCTGGTCTCCAATCGGGACACATAGAGACACGCCACTCATGATGCTGCTGCTTCCTTTGAGAACGCATGTAGAATCAGTCTCGAGGAGAAAAGACAACGCAGAAAGAACCGCACCTTGCCAATACCACCTAAGGAGACTTTCTGCTGTGCCTTTTGCAACCGGACTTGCCTATCCCGCATCGGCCTTTTTAGCCATCAGCGCGTTTGCAGCAAGCATGGGTAGTGCCCTTCCCTTATCTTCATTCACGAAGCCTAGCCATTATGATGATGATTCTGATTCTGTTCTATTACTCTGTTTTCTAGAAATATTACAGATTTTTTATGTATTAATTAAAAACCCCTCACATCTGGTAAAACAATTATGTTTCAATACATCTGCTTTAACATATAGCTCATATTTCACAGCATGAGAGGCCTACCCAAAGGAAAGCAGTGTAACAAGATTTTCCAAATCACGTTGAGTCTTGGACAAAGTTTGCAGGAAGACCAGGATTTAATCTGAAGATGACTGTTTCCAATCTCTTGTTTTATCCACTCTACAGCTCATTTCCCTATAGCTAGAGCTAGAACTATGCATGCTCTTTCACTAGAAAAGAATAATGTAGTTTTCTTATTATAGAAAGATATTATTTTCTGGAACAACTGAATATTTACAGAAAATATATCCCTCCCTGGAAGCTAAGCCTAAAGTTATGTGCTATTAGAGCACATAAATGCTTACATATAAACAAGACCTACCTCACATAATGTTAAATTGTTTTGCCTTTCTTGGTACCCTGTGTGAATCTGAATCAATGACATTACACAAGGAGCCATATCTCAAGAGCCTCAGCTCTGAATCACACGAGTCCCAGGCATAAATTCTGTCCAGTCAGAAAAGACCTGAATTCATTTTTATAGAAGTAAATCCGGATCCAGGTCTTCAAGTCTGGAGAAACGCCCAGATTCCCCTTTAAGTTGCCATTCCCTTTGCCACTCACTGGGTCCCACATCATCCTGTGTAACTCATTGTTATCAGCACATGTCAATGTACCCTCAATAGTGACCATCTCACTACGGCAGTAATTACGACTTCAGCAATTCCAGGGTCCTGGAAAGATTTGGATGTTTGCTTCACTTTCTTGAGAGGGGCAGAACATGAGCTGTATGTGGTCTCAAATTTCAGGCAGGCTGCTAAGGCAAAAGTCACTCGGTTGTGTTTTCTCTGACACATCAAGAATTTGTCCATTTGAAAGCTGTGGGTGTGCTTTAACCTGAGTATACAGGTTTCAGTGAACTGTGCTGAAATCACGCAATCAGATCTTGTCTGGTTTCATAGTAATCCCACTTGTTCAAAACAGTCAACCTGAGCAACAGCCTTTTAAATTATTCGGTTAGATACCAGCTGTTTTCATTTAGCTTTCAGAAACGCAGTTACAGTTTGTCCCCAGCTTGGTGCTATTTTGGAAGCAGACAATGTGCAGAGATACCCTCATCTGAGAGCCCTGGACTAAGCTCAGGATAATAATGTCGCATGGGCACATCTTGGATACATCTTAAATTAGATTTCATTCTGCTGCTACACATTAGGCAACGTGCCTTTTGCAAGGGAAGGAGATGAATGCTGAGACAGAAGAAAAAGGGGGCCTGGTAAGCAGTAAAGACATAACGTTCTGGATCTGTTGAATGAGAATTTATATCTCTAACACTATATTAGCAAACTACTTCTTGAAGAAGATTAGGAAGAAATTTTGGAAGAACCAAGATCAGAAAAAGGAATGTAAACTAGAGTCTGGGTGGGGAGAGCCCAGGAAGAAACTGAATTACCAAGAGATCAAAAAAAAAAAATTAAAAAGAAAGATAAGAAATACCAATGTTTTCTGTTTTCTTCCAGATCTACATTACAAGGGCACTGCTAACACAACAAAGCACAGCTTTGCCAGGATAACACACATTTTGTCTAGTATTGTGCTGGCATAATGGTGCCAAACAGGACACAAAACCCATAGCTCACCTGGCTGATGCCAGGTCTGAGTTTCTACTTTTACCTAATTCCTATCATTTTGAAAGACCTATATGGGTCCCTTGCAACCAACTTGCCAGTCTTGCTTCTATTTCTGCAAGCTCTTTTTGTCCTCATGTTCAAGAAATCTAATGTTGTTTGTGATAAGGATGGGGCACACAGGAGTGCATGAAGAGACTGGTCAGCATTTATTAGCTGTCAAGAAATGGCATCAAGGGCAAGTTATGGACAGCCAACCCCCACTGTGACAAATCAATGAATGGCACCCCACTATCAGACACTGTTACATTGTCCTTTGCTTCAAATGAACTCACTTAAAAGGGAAGGTGTAACAGGAGCCATTTGGAGTTTGGGGATACTCTTCTGCCACGATAGAATTAAGCTCTGTTTGCAAAAAAAAACAAGGAGGAGCTAGTACAGGAGGAGAAAAGATACTAGAAGTCATGGTATTGGTAGGAAAAAAGGCACAGGAAGTGACTCAGAATAGTATACTCTAGCTAAAGAGATATAGTATTAGGAAATGCTGCCTTGCCGTGCTTATGAGTTATACCTAAATCACATTCCAGGGGATTTAATTCTGTTGGGAGTATGTAAGTTGGTTACTGTAGGTTCAGTAAATGCTACTCCTTGCCTTGAAATGTTTATATACAATGCACAAAACAGAGCATTCACTGACCGGGTAATTACTAAGTCCTGAATAAGTCACCTTTTGTGCCACAGTGTACCCATCTTGGAGACAACCGTATTTGTTTTCCTTGTGTTGGTAACAAAAATCACAGCTGATGTTTAGAGCTCATTTGAAGACCCTGGAGAAGAAAGGTTGAAATGACAGGAGGTAGATAATAATTTTTGAACTCTGGCATATCAAGGTAATTACAACATGTGTAGACCCAGGAGGTCACATTGTAATACCTTGTCTTCAATGCTTTTCAGATACCTTTATGGAGCTATTCTACATGAAAAATTAACCCTAATATATACATTCAAGAAAATAGATCCAACACACAGAAAGAAGCCCTTGAGAAGAGGGTTAAGCTCTCATCTGCTACTTTTTCCATTTTCCTGTAGAAGCAGATGTGACAGAGGAGGGGCCAGCCAGCACGAAGGCCCTGCACTCAGATGACTTCTCCTCTGTCGTGTATCCTGTCAGTGCCTGTCACGACAGGGACCGGAGAGGCCTCTAGCTCACTACTGTCCTCTCAGCTCGGTCAGGCCATTTCTGCTGGAACTGTAACATGGGAGCACAAAGCCTGCAAATATGTTCAGCGCTGCTGACTCCTGGGAAAGCCTACTTTGGCGCTAAAAAAGGAGATACACTATGGTCTATGCATGCAGTCACATCACATGCTGCTCTGTGAGGAAGAGAAGGAAATGAACTGATACACGAGGGAGGCAGACTTGATTACTGAAAAATTATGTATACACTCTTGAGGTGAACAGCCTTCATCCAATTTGCAGGTAAATTAATGATTTACAAAGAAGCATGGTCTATGAAAAATAAATGTTAGCAACAGACATATGCGGCCTATTATGGTGATTTTTCATTTACATCTTCTAGTTCAATTTTTTTTCTCTGTCTCTGTGCATTACAAGATGAGCTGATGGAAAAATGGCAAAGAGATATAAAAATTAGTGGCTTAGCAAAAGACAAAGAAGAGACACAGTATGAGAATGGACAAAATTATCTATACCAAAGTAAAAACAGAAAATAGAAACTTCATTTTTCTACTAAACTTCATTTTTCTACTAGGCACACAAACAAATTCACTCAGCATTACCACAAGATGCTGTGGAGGCCACAAGCAAGAAGGGGATGCCACAGAGGATGGAATAAATTAGTGAAGTGGGATTTACTGGTGACAACAACTATGTATGGCTGTAGAAACCTCTAAAATGCTGATTGCCAAAGTGAAGACAGCAGGGAAGGAGTAATTTTGCTTTGCCTTGTTTGCTTGAGCATGGTTCCAGCTTCCAGGAGCAGGGCTGGGGCTACTCACACTTGGCTGGGGCAGAGGGAATGACAGCCACAGGAATTTTGATTTGGAGATTTTATGATGCTGTGGAAATGCACCTTTTCATATGCACCCACCACTCAGACCTATGGCAAGAGAGGATCTGGTGCTAGGAAAACCTAGCATCAGACACCAGTTGCAATTCCTAAAATATAGATTTCTTTTACATAGATCTTCAGTAAATAAATCTTTGCAATATATTTTCTATTATTCACATTTGCTAAAGGGCTACTACTTTTCCTTCCAAAACAATTATAGTGGAAATATGGTCTACAAAAAAAAAAAAAAAAAAAAAAAAGGAGTACATTTGGCGATACATCCCTGCGTGGCTTAGTTCCAGGTGCTTTAGTGGAAGTGTGAGAACTTGCCTTGCTCCACATTGCAGGCAGCAAGGAACATATGAACATTTCCATTTACATATACATGCACATATATAATGTGTGAATACATATATGTTTTGGCCCGACTTCCACTGAGCTCTCTGGAGGCAACAACTTGTGTCACTGGAGAGTACCCAGAAAAGTAATCCGTTTGGCGACACCGGACTGTATCATATTTGAGAACAAAAACAAAGTACGCAGGAAACCATAAAACCCCTCAAGTTAACCGTAGCCAACGGCGCCCAGGCCGGGAGCAGCGGTGGCGAGTGGGCTCAGGGGGGCTGCAGCCCACGCCTGTCGCTTGTCCCAACACCGCCCTGCCCGTTTCCTTCCCCGATTTTGACCCGTGCTCGGTCGCAAGAGCAAATTTGCCGATAACAGCACCACCCGGGCATAACAAGGCGCTCAAGCCGGGAGGGTTTGGGCGCACCCCTCCTTTGGGCGCAGGGTGCCCGCCCGCTTCCCCGGGCACCGTTTGGGCGGGGATGTCCCGGTACCCCGGTGGCGAGTCCCGGGCAGAGAGGTGTGATTTGCAAATGGCCTTGGGAAGGAAAGGAGCGGGATGCAAAGAAGCTGAAGCAGGAAACCTCCCGGGCAGTGGATGGATGGGTAGTGTGGAGCTGCTGATGGGGGATTTTTGCATGGCAAATACAGCAGAGGAATTCACAGGAGTAAGGCAGAACAAATATTAACCTCCAGTGCCGGTGGCTTTGCGAAAAGCCGGTGCAACGTCTCTTTTCGTTTGCTGCTCCTTTTTCATGGAAAAGAGTTTGTGGCTCAAAGCCAGCTGTAAATTAACGGCTAAGTGAAACCATTATGTCAGTGGGATGCTTTAATCGGTTTACAAAACACTCTTCAAAGTACGATGCATATCCGTAGGCAGGAGGGGAAATCAGGCGGGTACCTGGAAGGTCGAAACACACAGGGGTCACCGGCCAGGCCAGCGGGGAGGTGGGGGCAAGGACCTCCCGG
>NW_010196865.1:0-2350 GCF_000695765.1 Mesitornis unicolor
CCCCTAGGACCCCAAACTCCCCCCTCAGACCCCTTTTGGCGGGAATTCGGGGACTTTAAGACCCCTTTAGAGGCCTACAAGGCCTCAAACCCCCACCCAGAGGCCTACAAGGCCTCAAACTCAATTTTGAGGCCTACAAGACCCCCAGATCTGCCCCCAGACCCAAATTTGGGGACTTTTTAGGAGTTTTTGGGGACCCCCAACCCCCCCAGGACCCCCCCAAGCGGACCAGGTCCATGTGCTTGAGGCTGTCGAGGAGCTTGCAGTTGCGGTTCTTGAGGCGGTGGGCCTCGTCGATGACCACGCAGCGCCACTCGATCTCGCGCAGCTCGGGGCAGTCGGACAGGATCATCTCGAAGGTGGTGATGAGGGCGTCGAATTTGTAGGCCCCGGGGATGAGGCGGCCCTAAGGAAAGGCGGGAAAGGAAGGGCGGGAAAGGGGTGGGGTCATGGGTTGAAGCCTACTAAGGTTTCGGGGCCTACTAAGGCCTTTAAGGCCTACTAAGGCTTTAGGGCCTACTAAAGATTTGAGACCTACTAAGGCCTTTAAGACCTACTAAGGCTTTGAAGCCTAAGGCCTTTAAGGCCTACTAATGGTTGAGGCCTACTAAAGGTGGCCTAAGGCCTTTAAGGCCTCCTAAGGCTTTGAGACCTACTAAAGGTTTGAGGCCTACTAAGGCCTTTAAAGCCTACTAAGGCTTTGAGGCCTACTAAAGATTTGAGACCTACTAAGGCCTTTTTGGCCTTCTAAGGCTTTGAGACCTACTGAGGGTTTGAGGCCTAAGGCCTTTAAGGCCTACTAAATCTTTGAGGCCTACTGAGGGTTTGAGGTCTAAGGCCTTTGAGGCCTACTGAGGGTTTGAGGCCTAAGGCCTTTGAGGCCTACTAATGGTTGAGGCCTACTAAAGGTTTAAGGCCTACTAAGGCTTTGAGGCCTATTAAGGCCTTTAAGGCCTTCTAAGGCTTTGAAACCTACTGAGGGTTTGAAACCTACTGAGGCCTTTAAGGCCTTCTAAGGCTTTGAAACCTACTGAGGATTTGAGGTCTAAAGCCTTTAAGGCCTACTAACGGTTGAGGCCTACTAAGGCCTTTAAGGCCTACAAAGCCTTTGAGGCCCACTAAAGCCTTCAAGGCCTACCAAGGCTTTGAGGCCTACTAAGGCCTTTAAGGCCTACTAAAGGTTTGAGCCCTACTAAGGCTTTTCAGGCCTACTAAGAGTTCGAGGCCTGTTAAGGCTTTGAGACCTACTAAGGCCTTGAAAGCCTACTAACAGTTTGAGACCTACTAAGGGTTTGAGACCTACTAAGGCCTACCAAGGCTTTGAAACCTAGCAAGGCTTTGAGGCCTACACCAAAGGTTGCGGCCTAGCAAGACCATTGAGGCCTACCCAGGTTTTGAGGCCTACCACAAGGTCGTGGCCTACAAAGGCTTTTGAGACCTAGGCAACTTTTGAGGCCTACGAAACATTTCAGGCCTACCAACCCCTTTGAGGCCTACCAAATTCTTTGGGCCTCCCCAACTTCCGAGGCCTACCAAGCCCTTTGAGGCCCACCAAATCCTCCGGGCCTACAAAGGGTTTTGAGACCTACTGAGGCCTACTAAGACTTTTAAGGCCTACCAAGGCTTTTGACGCCTACTAGGATTGCGGGCTACAAAGGCTCTGAGGCCTACCCAACTTCCGAGGCCTACCCAGCCCTTTGAGGCGTACCAAGGTTGCGGCCTACAAAGCCTTTTGAGGCCCACTCAGGCTTTTGAGACCTACCAAATCCTTCGGGCCTACAAAGGCTTTTGAGGCCTACCAATCCCTTTGAGGCCTCCCCAGCCCTTTGAGGCCTACGAAGTTTGTGGCCTATAAAGCCTTTTGAGGCCCACCCAGGCTTTTGAGGCCTACCAACCCCTTTCAGGCCTACCAAGTCCTTCAGGCCTACAAAGGCTTTTGAGGCCTACCAAACCCTTCAGGCCTCCCCAACTTCCGAGGCCTGCCAAGCCTTTTGAGGCCTACCAAGGCTTTTAAGACCTACCCAGGTTTTTGAGGCCTACTAGGGTTGCGACCCACGAAAGTAACCTATGAAGGTTCTGAGGCCTACCCAACTTCTGAGGCCTACCCAGGCTTTTGAGACCTACCAAATCCTTCGGGCCTATCCAACTTCCGAGGCCTACCAAGCCCTTTGAGGCCTACCAACCCCTTTGACGCCTACAGAGGCTTTTGAAGCCTACTAAGGCCTACCAAGGCTTTTGAGGCCTACTAGGGTTGCGACCCATGAAAGCTCTGAGGCCTACCCCACTTCTGAGGCCTACCAAATCTTTCAGGCCTATCCAACTTCTGAGGCCTACCAAGCCCTTTGAGGCC
>NW_010196865.1:2388-5375 GCF_000695765.1 Mesitornis unicolor
CCTATCAAGGCTTTTAAGGCCTACCAAGGCTTTTGAGGCCTACTAGGGTTGCGACCCATGAAAGCTCTGAGGCCTACCCCACTTCTGAGGCCTACCCAGGCTTTCGAGGCCTACTGAGGCCTACCCAGGCTTTCGAGGCCTACTGAGGCCTACCCAGGCTTTCGAGGCCTACTGAGGCCTACCCAGGCTTTCGAGGCCTACTGAGGCCTACCCAGGCTTTCGAGGCCTACTGAGGCCTACCCAGGCTTTCGAGGCCTACTGAGGCCTACCCAGGCTTTTGAGGCCTACTAAGGCCTACCAAGGCTTTTGAGCCCTACCAAATCCTTTGGGCCTACCAAGCTCTTTGAGGCCTACCAACCCCTTTGAGGCCTACAGAGCCTTTCGAGGCCTACTGAGGCCTACCCAGGCTTTCGAGGCCTACTGAGGCCTACCCAGGCTTTTGAGGCCTACTGAGGCCTACCCAGGCTTTTGAGGCCTACTGAGGCCTACCCAGGCTTTTGAGGCCTACCCAGGCTTTTGAGGCCTACCCAGGCTTTTAAGGCCTGCCAAATCCTTCAGACCTCCCCATCTTCCAAGGCCTACCAAGGTTGCGGCCTACCAAGGCTCTGAGGCCTACCCAACTTTTGAGGCCTACCCAGATGTTTGAGGCCCACTAAGGCCTACCCAATTTTTCGGGCCTATCCAACTTCTGAGGCCTACCAAGCCTTTTGAGGCCTACCCAATCCTTCAGGCCTCCCCAACTTCCGAGGCCTACCAAGCCTTTTGAAGCCTACCCAAGGCCCGAAACCCCCTCCCACGCCGATCCATGCCCCCCGGCAGGCCCCGTCCAGCCCCGGCAGGCCCCGTTTTGGCCCCGGCAGGCCCCGTACCCGCGCGTCCTTGCAGTACATCTCGTACTGCTGGATCATCTGGCGGGAGGCCAGGCTGCCGTGGTAGACGATGGTGTTCATGTGGGTCCACGTGTTGAACTCCCGCTCCCAGTTGGTGATGGTGGACAGGGGCGCGATCACCAGGAAGGGGCCCCGCACGGCGCCCGCCGCCACCTCCTGCAGGAAGGCGATGGACTGGATGGTCTTGCCCAGCCCCATCTCGTCCGCCAGGATGCAGTTCTGCCTGCAGGGGAGGGAAGGGGGACCAGTATGACCAGTATGCACCAGTATAAGCCCCATGACCAGTATGAACCAGTATAACCAGTATGACTCCTATAACCAGCATCCCCAGTATAAACCCTATGACCAGTGTAACCAGTATGACCAGTATCCTGAGTTTAAGACTTATAACCAGTATGACCAGCATGGACCAGTATAAGCCCTATGACCAGTACAACCAGTAAAACCAGTATAAACTCTATAACCAGTATGATCAGTATAAGCCCTATAACAAGAGTAACCAGTATGACCAGTATAAGGCCTATGACCCGTATGACCACTATGACCAGTATGTCCAGTATAAGCCCTATAACCAGTATGACCAGTATAACCAGTATAAGCCCTATGAACCAGTATAACCAGTAAAAACCCTATAACCAGTGTGACCAGTATGATCCAGTATGACCAGTATAAGCCCTATAACCAGTATGACCAGTATAAACCCTATAACCAGTATGACCAGTATAACCAGTATAAACCCTATGAACCAGTACAACCAGTAAAAACCCTATAACCAGTGTGACCAGTATGATCCAGTAAGACCAGTATAAGCCCTATAACCAGTGTAACCAGTATGGCCACTATTGACCAGTATGACCAGTATAACCAGTATAAGCTCTACGACCAGTATGACCAGTATAACCAGTATAACCTCTGTAACCAGCATCCCCAGTATACGCCCTATAACCAGTATGACCAGTATAAGCCCCATGACCAGTACAACCAGTATGACCAGTATAACCCCAATAGCCAGCATCCCCACTATAAGCCCTATAACCAGCATCACCAGTAAAACCAGTATCCCCAGTATCACCAGTATAACTCCTATAACCAGTATAATCAGTATCCTAAGACCTATAACCAGTATGACCAGTATAACCAGTATAAACCCTATCACCAGTATGACCAGTATGACCAGTATAAATCCTATAGACAACATCCCCAGTATAAATCCTGTAACCAGTATGACCAGTATAAGCCCTATGACCAGTATAACCAGTACAGACCAGTATAACCAGTATAAGCCCTATCATCAGTATCCCCAGTATAACCCCTGTAACCAGTGTAACCAGTATGACCAGTATGAACCAGTATAACCCCTATAGCCAGCATCCCCAGTATAAGTCCTGTAACCAGTATGGACCAGTATGACCAGTATAAGCTCTATCACCAGTATGACCAGCATACTGACTTGAAGACCCATAACCAGTATGACCAGTATGAACCAGTATAAGCCCTATAACCTGTGTGACCACTATGACCAGTATAACCAGTACCCCCAGTACAACCTCTATAACCAGTACAACCAGTATGACCAGTATAAGTCCTATAACCAGTATAACCAGTATGGCCAGTGTTGATCGGTATGACCAGTATAAACTCTATAACCAGTATGACCAGTATGGACCAGTATAACCTCTATAACCAGCATCCCCAGTACAAGCCCTGTAACCAGTATGACCAGTACAACCAGTATAAGCCCTATAACCAGTACAACCACTACGAGCAGTATAAACTCCATAACCAGTATAAGCCCTACAACCAGTATAACCAGTATAAACCCTATAACCAGTATGACCACTATAAGCCCTATGACCAGTATAACCAGTATCCTAAGACCTATAACCAGTATGACCAGTATAAGCTCTCTCACCACTATGACCAGTATAACCAGTATAAGCCCTATAACCAGTACAACCAGCATGACCAGTATTCTAAGACCCATAACCAGTATAACCAGTATGACCAGTATCACCAGTATAAGCCCTATAACCAGTATAACCAGTATGGCCACCATTGACCAGTATGACCAGTATGAACCAGTATAAGCCCTATAAC
>NW_010196865.1:5665-6150 GCF_000695765.1 Mesitornis unicolor
TGACAAGTATAAACTCTATAACCAGTATAACCAGTATAAGCCCTACAACCAGTATGACCACTATAAGCCCTATAGCCAATATAACCAGTATGACCAGTATAACCAGTATAACCACTATGGACCAGTATAACCAGTATAAACTCTATAACCAGTATGGACCAGTAAGACCAGTATCCCAAATTTAAGCCCTATAACCAATATGACCAGTATGAACCAGTATAACCAGCATAAACCCTACAACCAGTACAACCAGTATGACCAGTATCCTCAGTTTAAGACCTATAACCAGTATAAACCAGTACAAACCAGTATGGACCAGTATCTGCTGTCCCAGCACCCCCAGCCTCCCCAGTGCCCCCAATCTCCCCAGTATAACCAGTACAACCCCTCTCCCCAGCCTCCCCACCACTGCTCCCAGTAGAACCAGTGCTCCCAGTATAAACCAGTATGGACCAGTATGGACCAGTATAAACCAGTATGGACCA
>NW_010196865.1:6876-7200 GCF_000695765.1 Mesitornis unicolor
ACCACTGCCCCCAGTCTAACCAGTGCTCCCAGTATAAACCAGTATGGACCAGTATAGACCAGTACCTGCTCTCCCAGCACCCCCAGCCTCCCCAGTGCTCCCAATCTCCCCAGTATAACCAGTATGACCAGTATGAACCAGTATAACCCCTATAGCCAGCATCCCCAGTATAAGTCCTGTAACCAGTATGGACCAGTATAACCAGTATAAGCTCTATCACCAGTATGACCAGTATGACCAGCATACTGACTTGAAGACCCATAACCAGTACGACCAGTATGAACCAGTATAAACCCTATAACCTGTGTGACCACTATGACCAGT
>NW_010196866.1:0-41067 GCF_000695765.1 Mesitornis unicolor
CCAATCCCTAACGTTCTGTGATTCTGTGGCTCTTGGAAGAGGTACTTTCAGGACAACTATCGCATCACAACCTCCTATGCATGAACAACTGCAAGGTTTGATCTGCATGAAACATCTATACCGAAGGCAAGGACATCCAAGATACAAAATGTCATCTCAGCAGGGAGAGACAACTAATTAGCAAGAATCTCATTAAATAAGGTGCTGCACATCTGAAACAATGGTTCACAAAACAGTCTCTCGGGGACATCTTTTGTCTCTTTACAGAGAACTTAGTTCACACAAACACATGACTCAGCACAAATACTACTTTCAACTCAGACTCAGAAACAAGAAGCTGTGAAAAAGCCTGCACAAGGGCTTGCAAGCCCTGCTCCTAACCTGTGTAAGCTGAGAGTCCATCATCTGGGAGGCTCCCATACCAGCCGCCTGGTTTAGCTGACCTTCATAAACCAACGTCTGGCTTCCATTCATGGGCTGATAGGGGGATCCAGACTGGGTTTTCACCACCTCCAAGGGCTGCATGCCCGGGAAGGCAGAATATGGAGGCTTCAGAGCAGTGCCTCCTGTCAGGACCATGGTGCTGGGCTGAGACAGACTAGGGTGCATATACACCTGAGACCTGGAGAAGAAAAAAATGCTCAAGTCATCATGCAGAAAACCTTTGGAGACACACACACACCCCCCCACTCCTGCCAAACCATGTCTAGCCTGCAATCAGTTCTCAGACTCTACTAAATTGACAGCTGATTTCTAAGCTGTGATGCCACTTTCTCTTTTAATTACAGAAGTTTCTGCTTCCACTTTCAAGCCCTTACAACCACATCCTTGTGTTGCAGGAAGATTTGACAGAATGACATTGTGTCCTACCCACAGTTCAGGTATCAATATCCTGCATAGTAAGCGCCGGTTTAGTACTAAGAGACGATTCAGGTTACCAGAAGTCTGCAGCAGTTTTGCAAAGCAGAAAAGAATCAGAAGTTACAGATTCAAACAACTCTAGCAAAATAAGGGGTTGTTTTTAAACCTCAGTGTCTAGGTTTTTCAGGTCTTGAAGGACTATACTGATACTCATCTCATGCAGGAAAGGAGGTACAGAGTACGATTTCCACAGCCAGGCCAACTCTGAAGTGAATGCCTCATTCCTTCAATTCTAGTAAGCAGTTCCTTTAGCCACATACTGCTGCTATTACAAAATACAGCCATTTATTCTGTTCTTCTTTTGTAGTTTTTATCTAATAAAAAGTTATTTAAATTCCCTATGCAGGTACTCAGCTCTGATCAAGCTGTCTTTTCATCTTCTCCCCAGTAGCAAGCCAAATAGAGTAAGCTGTAAGCTCTGGGTTTCTCACTAGTAAGTCAGCTTGTCAGCATACAAACCTCCTCTTTCTGCATCAAGATTTTCCTCATCATTTGACAGGGTAGGCAGAGCAACTGAATATAATTTTCCAAGGACACTCTTTGCTATTGTCCCACACAGAAACACGCTACAGAGAGCCTTATATGCCCCAATAACGTTGCTCTCCACCCTGGCAACATTACTAGGGGAAGGAAGTAGGAGGGCAACAAAAGGGGAAGAGAAGATGAGTGTGGAGTATCTGATCAGCGTACACGTTCATCAGGAACATAAGAGTTCAGACCACAAAGAAATAAAAAACTGGAAGCAATTACCTGAAGGGCTGTATGGAGCTGTACATTTCCTGGGACTGGGAAACAGGTAAACCACCCCTCAGCCCAAGCTGAGCTTGGGCCTGTAAGGATGTGTGGAGGGAAATAGGAATCTGTTGAGCAGCAGCAGCCTGCAGAAGAAATTAAGATGACTGAGAGGTACAAGAGGAGCCAGAAACTCTCCCAGGCTTTTAAAAATCCATCAGTTTCCTCTGTGAATCAATCTGCCATGACAATTACCTACGCTGCACCTTTACCAAGCCCCTGCATCGTTCCACAGAGCAGCAGCACACTGGCAGGGGAAGATACTGCATAGACACCCAAGTGAGAAGACTGATGCTGGCAAGATGCATCTGATGGACACATGAGGGGACCAACATGCTCCATACGCATGACAGGGGCTCTCTCCAACCCTATCAACACCCTATTTACTATGGCTAGTGAAACTGCTTGTCAGTATTGACAGGCTGTGGAATTTACTAAAAGTCACTTTACCTCACACAGATGCCTCAGTATCCGCTTCAGTTAAACACAGTTCAAAGGCACTGGTATAAGAGGGGGGGAAACCTCTTAATTTCCTCCCTTCAATTTCACTAGCCTGTGACACTACTGGGAAGCAGCATTCAAGGAACCTGAAGACAGTCACATCTAAGCTCCTCTGGGTTACCAAAACACAGTCCAAAGGCACTGGTATAAGAGGGGGGAAAACTCTAAATTTCCTCCCTTCAATTTCACTAGCCTGTGACACTACTGGGAAGCAGCATTCAAGGAACCTGAAGACAGTCACATCTAAGCTCCTCTGGGTTACCAGATGGATTAACGACTCCTCATTTCTTAAATGCCATGCTGAAAACTCCTTGAGAAACCACTGTAGTTGTTACATCTAAGCTCCTTTGGGCTACCAGATGGATTAATGACTCCTCATTTCTTAAATGCCACACTGAAAACTCCTTGAGAAACCACTGTAGTTGTACTTCTCCCTTACCTGTTGGTAGCTTTGCTGCTGAGGTATTGTCTGAGGGACCAGGCGGGGCTGACTTGCAAACACGTGGCCATCCAGATACAGGGGTGGAATATGGTTACCTAAAGAGCAGAGAAGGCAGGCTGTAAATTCAAGGTACAGAGGAAATACAGACACAGTACACTGCAGAGACCTGCAGGTCAAGGCTACTGACTACCTTGCAGCAACTAGCTCAGCAAGTCAATACCCATTCAACAGAGCGTGTAAAGCTCAGAAGTACACATACCAAAGCCAGCAGCACACTTACAGTAGCAGACTTGCTAAGAATTAAAACCAACAGATTCACAAGAGGTCCTTTGAGACCCAAGAGTCAGAGAATCCAAGTACATTTCATTTTTCCAGGTGCTCTCCCTAATTGTACACACTATCTAACAAGGCTGAGCTTAATGTTTTCCTCTAACTCAAGGACAGCAACACCTTCCCACCTCCCAGAGTTCTACAAACGATAAGCAAGTTGTTGTTATTACATACAAAGATAGCAACACCTTCCCACTTCCCAGAGTTCTGCAAATGATAAGCAAGTTGTTGTTATTACATACAAAGAGTAGAAGGTGCTCAGAATTTGTGACTTAAGTAGCAAAATGAGCAGAGGAATGGTTGATATTGACATTGGGACTGTTGAAGTCTCAGCCATCAGTTTCTTCACTTCCCATCTACTCTATTGAGACTCGCACAAGGACGACTTTCCCTGTGTTGTGGCTAAGCTTATACCAGTCACACTCAAGTAACCTTCTCCAAAGTGGAGAGAGGTCCCTCTATCTGCCTTGACTGATTTGTTAAGATTCTGCTAACTACCAGCCAGCCAGTTACTTTACATGGAAGCTCTTCTCACCATGCTTTCATCTACTAGAATCAGAGAATCATTCCTAAATACCAACCAGAGAATGCAAATACTGCTGCTGCAGCTCGCAGGTACCTGGAATAGATGCAGAAGGTGCTACAGACGCCACAGGCATAGGAGGCATAGAAACTCCACCAAAAGAGCTGTAGCTGACACCGTTGGAAGCTCCAACACTGGAAGGTGGCTGGATGCCTGAGCCTGCGCCTCCTGGGGAGTTCTGTTCTGGTAAACTAGGAGAGTTTTCCCAAGCTTTACGAGCAGACTCCATCTATGGAAATGAAGGACAGTAACTACAGACAGTTCAAAGGGGGAGGACAATACTGAAGCCTAGAGTTGCTCATCTATGACCTCTCAGTTCAATTTGAGTCTAGTCCAGTCATAGCAAAAGCTAGCAGGTCCCAGGTCAAGTGGTTTCACACCAATTCCCAATGGGCAAGCATCCTTCACAAACACTCTAAGCCCCTTGGTATTTGCTGAGCTTTTTGGGTTTGGGATGGTGGTGTTTTTTGGTTTGGTTGTAGGTATTTTTGGTGGGTCCCCTCCGTTGTTGTTTGCATGCTGGTTTTTGGTTTGGGGTTTTTTTTTGTTAATTTGTTTGTTGGGTTGTTTTTTTTCTTCTTTAAACTGTCAGGTATCTAGGATCCCTAACCAGCCATATTACATAGCTACTGAAACAGCAGGAAAGCCCTGTTGCACTTGTTCCAAAATCAGCAAAGACTTCAGCCTCCAGGACCGCTGAAACACATGCCCTTCCACCCATGCTGAACAGCACATCTGCACAACTTTTCACAGAATCACAGAATATTAGGAGTTGGAAGGGATCTTGAAAGATCATCTAGTCCAATCCCCCTGCCAGAGCAGGATCACTTAGACTTTTACAGAAGCTAATTAAAGACTCAGCAGCACCTAACAAAATGCTCTGGGAAAGATCTCTCCCTCTTCACTGCTCTGGCCATGGCATCCATGCCTAGGACAAACACACATGCCAGCTTGCTTACCTTAAGAGTAAGGTCTGCAGTGGGGAAGGACATTGGGTTCAGGCCAATGCACCGCTGGAGGTGATGATCTCTTCGCAGAATGGGAATGGACTGCGTTAATCCTGCCTGAGGGGAGATTTGTAAATGGTGAATACTTTATAAACTCTTAAGAGAATGTCATGAGCCACCAATGCTGAGAGAGCCTCAGCCAGCAGCTCTAGTAATTACACTTCTAAGTGGTACTGCAGGAGTTAAGCACCATATTCAACTGTGATCCATTCTGCTGTTGGAATAAAGCTTTGGTGATGTGCAATGACACCCTCCATGCTGAGTTACACCAGCTTCCACTTAAGCATCAATTTGACCCAGTAACTTAAATTTGCAGAAGAGCTTCCTCTCCTGTCTCATATCTGAAACCTACCTAAGTTTCACACAAAATAACGTTTCTGAAAGAGCACTTCTGACAAGAAACACCATTTAAGGAAAACCTCCAAAATCCAACAGCCTACAAAACTTGAAAACATTTCAAAAGCAGCTCTGTGAGTTTCTCACATTGCTGTCCACAGCTGAGCTACAAGCTGGGCTTTCAGTGTGCTCCCTCTCATGTGCTCCCCTCACATATAATGAAATACCCAGATGGCAGGAATAAGCTAGGAAACCTTCAAAACGACCTGACAAGTTACAGTTCTCTGCCTTGCCCTGGCAGATGAGACCATCTGAGGAAGCTGGCAGTTTGGGCATAAAAACATCACTATCTGTATCATGTCCATTACCAGCACTCTTTTGGGTGTCACGGGATGAGAATGATGACCTCTGAGATCTGCAATACTTCTTGCTCTACGCAGGTCACTGAATGATAATGGAGTTGCTCCCTATGTCACCTCTGAGCTAGTGATGCTCATTTTATCAAGGTACTCTAAGGTCACAGATTTCCATTACGGATTTCAGTCATGTGTGCTGCCTAGGCACTAAGTGTGAGGTCAGCTGCAAAGAAATAGGCTTGTTCTCTTTGGAAGCATCTCAGGTTTAACTGAGCATCTCCAATAAATCAATACCAAAAGAAAAAACCAAATACTTACATTACTGGCCAAGGCATCCTGCAATTTGGTGACAGGGTTAGCTGCAGTGCCAGAAGCAGAACCAGGCGGCAAGCTGAAGTCAGAGTCCTGAAAAATCAAAACACACCAAATTCAAATCAAGGTCCAAGGGCCACCCACTTGCTCCTCATGGTTAATGACTTTAGCCTGAATCATGACACTAAAAACTAAAGATTGTCCTCCAGTAAGCATTGCTGGAAGAGAACAAAAAGACACTTCTCAGCACTCAGCAGCAGGCAACCCCCAAAGGCACACAAAGGCTTAGATGGCCATAATTTTGTCCCTCACCTCTGTTACCACCCCAGCTAGTCCTTGGGACAGTATTTCCAAGAGAATATTACGTGTTTGCCAAGATATATCAAGTACCTGGTTTGTGTCAGTAATGAAATCTAAGGTCAATCTACAGCTGGAAGCTTCCTCTAAGTAATCTTTCTGCCTCATATCACCTTTCATATCTCAACAAGCTCAAATCACCAAGAAGATAAAATTAAATTCAATCCTCACTTTAGGATTTACTCCAAATTCAATGGGTGGCACAGGAAGTACAGAATCCACGTGAATTTCCACCCCATTAACAGGGGGAATATTCCCTTCCAGCCGTTCCGTTCCCTCCGAACCCTTTCTGTTTTTCAGGGAGCGTTCGTTGCCGATTGGTCCAGGCTTGTGTTCCTTGTTCTGTCCTGAGCCTTGATCTGAATCCTTAACAGGAAAGCAGAGAGGCTGAGACACAAAGACTTAATAATCCAATCTCAAGCCTTAAAAATGCTATCAAAGAACAACACAACCACTTCACAAGGTCTCTCACTATGTGCTCTGGTTTGGCTACAAATCCAGATTACCTTTTTATCAGATTGCTTCTGCACTTGCTCCTTCTGGCAGTCAGGCTTTGGGTCCACCAGGCCAGCCCCATTCATCTCCTCTGGTTTGAGGGTGCCATATGGAGAACTGCGCTGAGAGGAGGTAGCGGAGGATTCCCGAGACTCCGCGCTCAAGTCAATGCCACTATCCCCCTGGCTGCCTTTAAAACCCTGCTATGCAAAGCACGAAATGTGTTAAAGCCCCGGACTCCGACCCAGCTCCACAAAGGAAGAAAAAAAATCCCAGAAAACAGCAAGATCATGTTCCCTTTTCAAATCATATTCTTGGTTAACTGCAAAGGAGTTGGGCTTGACCTGCAGCACCCCTTGGCTGCTGCTTCAGCTCTACGCAACCCTGAGACGGGTTAACCAATGCACCAACCAGACCATGGCTTTAGAATAAGGAGAAAGTATCACACAGCAACTAGGCTGAGATTGCCAAACTCATTTCACTTGTGACCCAAACCAGATTTAACTCTGGACTCCAGAGGTGAAGCATTCAGGAACCTCCTCCGCCCTCCCTGCATTAAGGCTCCAGCTACACACTGCTCAGGCATGAGGCACACAAACATGACCTATGTGATTCCACCATCCTAGACCATACTCTGCGTCCAGCAGGGAGCATAACCCTGGAATAGCTCTAACAGGACAGTTACTCCAGGCTTATACCCACATGTAACACCAAGCAGCACTTGGCCCTCTAGGTCAAGATTTGAGCAGCACCAAGCTCAAATCAGAACTGCAAAAAGACAGTTTAAAATTGCAGAAGCGGAGCTGAGTGTTGCCAAGCACAGATGGAGCAATGAGAAGCATAAGCCACCTGCATTAATATTTTATACACACAATACCTGAATGGCACATTAGGTGTCACTTACCTCAGTGGTGCTAGATTCAGTGCCATTAAAGGTATTTACAGGCTTGCTCCAGGAATCGCTGCCAGGAGACTGAACGGAAAGAGCTGGAAGAGAATAGAGGGCAGGTTCAGCTGCCTGAAACACAACTGAGAGCACACCTTGTACACTGTGCACGTTACACTATTAACTTGGCATTTCCAGACATGAGATGCTTCCCTCCCACTTCCAGCATCAGACAAGGGAGGCTGTCTCCTCTGAAGCACAGACACACTCTGTCCTTCCTGCACACACCAGAGGATTCCCCAGCCCTGTGAAACACTTAGGAACAAACAGACCCAAACTCACCTGGGCTGTTGCTCTCCCAGATCTCTGTGCCCAGACTGTTTCCAGACACCGTAACGTCACTTTGCTCCAAGCACAAGCTGTTCTGCTTCTTAGCAAATCGAGGAGGAATGCGAGACTGAAGGACGCGGGCCTTAGCTGGTGCCTGAGTGAAAAGGCACAGGCTGTAAGACCTGTCACTGTCCTGTGCTAACACAGCCCGCTCCTGTCAAGTTCAAACCCTGGATTTCTAAATGCTGCAATGTGTAAAGCCCCCAACCCATGTAACAGAACCATATGAAGTAATTCTGACCCCTCCTGTGGGTCTCATGGACCCTGCGGCTACTGGGATGTTCTCCCAGCCTAACAAGACAGTAAATAAGAAGCTTTCAGCCACATATGATTTTTTTTGTTTTGGGGAGGTGGGGGGATAGGATACAGAACAAAGCAAAATTAACGCTACAACATACATGCTCTGCTTAATTCCTCTCCTTCACTCTAGCTATGGCAAGATCAGTTCATAATTTCACAAGACAGAGATGGCTATCTGAACAGAAAGAGAGGCACAGCTCTGCAAGCAAGACCTTTCCCACTGCACATTCACATGTTGCCTGCAGCTTAATTTTAAAGATGCCAAGCAACCAGGCTTTGATAACTTCGCTTGCAAGACCCTCTGAACCTACCACAAGCTCTCCTTGTCAGGAAGCATTTCCCAAGGATGCTTTTCATCTGCATTTAGTCCTCCAGATTTCACCAAGTCTCCTTTCAAGTCAAAATATTCTCTTTTACCTCTAGAACTTGCAGTCTTCCAGTACATGCAGACATACGCTCCCCTCCTAAACATTACTTAAGCTACCCACACTGCAGTCTTAAATATTTTGCTGTAAATCAACTTCTTTATCCTATCATGAACACAAAATTGTCAGAGCTTCTTCCAGTTTGTTTCTTTCTGGTCAGGAGCCCAGACACAAACATGACACCTCTGGCAAGGATGATACCACATCCTGCTCTAGCAATAACACGTTGCTGACACCACAGCAGTGTACAGGTTCTCCACTGCTCACTGCTGCCCAATATCCCATCAACTACAGCCAGCAACTGGGTCAGTGTGCCAAGTTGCTTTGGATGAGGATCGCTTTAGAAAACCCTCCTTAACTCACAGTTAATTCCACTAGAAAATGAGAACAGTCAGCAATCTTAACCACCCCTTTCAGAACAATGGCCCGTGCCCATCAGAGTCAAAATACATCTCCAGGATTTAATACAGGATCTGCACTACTTTGGCCAACTGCACATTTTTCTGCTCATCAAAAACACTTTTTGGGGTCCTCTTCCTCTGACTGCAGCCCAATGTTATCAGGTTAAGCTTTTTCTGCCTCCTGCTCCTCACCTGAGCAGCCTGTTCTTTCTTCCTTCGCTCCTCTTCCAGCAAACGACGCTGCTTTTTAGTAAGAACCTCAATGAAGCCTTCACCTGCCATAGAGCCCACTTCATTCTCTTCCACCGTGTTTGACACCCGATTATCGATGATGGTACCTGAACAAAGCATATTCAGGGAAAAAATTGTGAAAAAAATTCAGCCAAACAAACCTCACACCTTGCCAAATATAAACAAGGACAAACCAGGCAAAGCTACTTTTGAAAACATCCCCAACACCTCTGGATGTAAAATCTCAGTTCTATGAACGGCAAAAAGCTGAGTCATAGCCTAATGCCAGTGGTTTCAGAGATATTTATTTCTTGCCTCCTTACCATGAGCTCAGACTCAAATTCCCCACTCCGGATGCTCTTTCAACTTCCTTTGCATTACATAAGGTATTTTGGGCTCAAAATTTAACACCTTAGATAGAAATACGGAAATGCTTTATTTCTCTGTAAAACCAAACTTTCTATAGAAGAAACATTAGAGAGACTCAGATCTGGCTGCAAGTTTAGGTTTAAAATTTAAAACCATCTTTGTCCTCCATGTTTTTCCTATTTAGATACACTGAAATTTCTTGTATGTGTAAATAAACAGAAAGTAATCCAACCTGGTATTTAACATCACACTGGGTTGAATCAGCCTGGCTGGAAGTCAGCCACAATGTGTTATCCCTTTAGAGAAACAAATGAATTAAGACACTCACTTCCATAACTCAGTTCAAACTGTGACAAGGCCTCTCCCTTCTCGCTTGCTCTTTGCGCAGTGGATTTGGGCTCCTTCTCTTGCTTTTTCCCTGGCCCCTCAGCACTTTCTGAGTTGGCGTGGGAAGCTCTATCCAAGCTGTAAATGGAGTGGCTGCTCCCACCACTGGTGTTGCCAAGGCCCCCTCCTTCTTCTGGAGATCTACAAGGCAAGAAGGGAAAGGAATTAGATTTGTCAATAGAAGATGTGTAAAAGTAGGCAGAAGAAAACAAATGGGCTCTATTTTGCCAGGTTTCTAATTGCACTCCATCCTTCCCCAGCCATTGCTCAACTGAAGCAGACAGCCCATTACAAGGATGTTACTGGGGAAGTGAGATGGAAACGGAACAGTACCTATACTCGTGAGTCAACCAACCTGCTGCCCCCACAACAAAGACAATACCCTAAGCTTGTCCCCATGGAGAGGGCTCTGTGCTTCTGGTACAGCATCTCCTACAACACTGCTCTAACAGCTCCCTGCTCCTCTTTGCAATTAACACACATTTCTCAGCGAGCACAAGGTGAGAGCAAGAGAGATGGAGAGATGCTCACAACACTAAAAAAAATACAGTTTTTCAATTTTGTTTCTCATGGATTGGTTTTTTTGCCCCTTTGACCACCACCCACAGATCACTCCCCAGTGTTCAACTCTTAAAAAAAAAACCCCACATGGAAAAAAAGGAGGAAGGGAAGAAAAACTTCCCCCTTTCCTTACTTTCTACCTGCACATATCTTTCTAGACATCAGCTCTCCTCTCCCTTATTTCCATATAAATTACTATTTGTTACTACATCCAGGAACTGGGGCACATGAGTCATAAGATGACAGAAAAAAAAAAGTACAAGTTGCCTATTTATCAGTGCTTTAAATCCAATACAATGCAGCTGCACAAGACCCTTTTTTTCCTCCTGTTCCTGTTAAAGAGTAACAAGAGAGTTGTCAAACTGGCCCAGAACCAAGGCCCACCTAACCCAGCATGCTGTCCATCTTCACAAGACACTTGCAAGGAAATACTTAATTCTTAGAATCAGAGGGCTCTTAAAATACCCCTCCCACCAGGGCTAGGAACACAACAGTGCTGGTTGCCATTCATCACAGGTCTCCACTAAGGTCTAAGAAAATATTTGCTCAGGCAAAGCTAGGACTGGCAATGTCACACACTGCGCTCACACCACGACAACACTACTGGGAATCCAGGTGAGTAATGCTCAACCTGCACAGCTCGCAGAAACTCATCCCAGGAAAACTCAACCCTCACTTCTGTGCTCCGCTACACTCCACTGGAGCCCCATGATGGGAGAGGAAGGACACAAGAGGTTTGGAGTTAAGGATCAGTATTTCCTTCATTATCTTTCATGCCTCTAGCGAGAGGCAGTCTAGAGAGTGAAAAGCTGTCTTAGCCCAAAACTAAGGTAAAGAGCAGCAAATGTCATGCCCCCAGTGTCTCAGCAGCTTCCATAAACCTGGATACCCAGCATGGAAGCAAAGGCATCAATTGGTTGTAAAACAGACAACGATGAAACCCTTGGATGTCATAAGGTTGGATAAATGATACCAGAATTCACCTGGCACAGCAACAGGCAACACAGACAACAGCTCCTCACCCACAGTCCAGCCCTTCTCCAGTATCTGTGTATCAGATGACAGCTATCTGTACACCAGAATGCAACTTTACCTTTTGCTTTTTATCAGTGTCCCATTCTGCTGGCTCTCGTATCTGGAAGCTGCTCCTACACCAGTCCGGACAGACTGCTCCGCAAACCCTGCTGGCTCAGCCTTGCGGCTCTGCCTGTCGACAAGCGGCCTTTGGCTTGAGAAGCTCCTCTTCGCTAACTCCCTCTTCTCTCCTAAGCTCCCACTTCCAAGGCCACTCTCCAGTTGGTTTTCGCTCTCTGAAACTCCATCTCGCCTCTCCCGCCGCTCGCTGAAGTCACTGCTTTCAGATGCTGTCTCCCACTCCTCGTTGGCATGGTCCGATGAGTTCTGGTAGGACAGCTCAGGAGAGCGTCTGCCCGAGATGCTGCTCTTCTCTGTGGTGGTCAGCTTGGATCTTCCGGGCCACTGGCTGGGCAGCAGATTGGGGCCTCCCTCCTCAGGGTTCCACTGGCCAACCGATTCCCTCTCTTGCCTGAGGCGCCTGAATCGTGGGGGCTTGTCTTGGCGGGGGGGACGCCGCCTCCTGAACGGTCTGTTCTCTATGTTCTCCTGATCCGCTGAGTAATCCTCCTGGAAAAAGTGCCTCTTGTCATCCAGATGACTCTCGTCAAAAACGCGACCAGAGAAGGAATCTACGTGTTTGTAAGAATCCTGAATGTAGTCTCTGTCAGACTGCTGTCTGCTCCCAAAAGTGTCCGATGGAGAGGTGTGGCTGTACTCCTGCCACCCTGCTCCCCCACTCCTGCCTTGCCACTGGGTGGGCTCCTTACCCATGAAACCCCTTCGCCCATAGCCAGAGTTGCTCAGTCTTGGCGGCAATGATCTTCCAAAAGCTCTCGGAGCCCTCATCTTAGGATCCAGACTGCTGTGATCATCTGAATAGATTTTGTTGGACCTCCAAGACTCTTTGAAGTCTCCCTTTTTCAAATCGCTGTCCTCTCTGTCTAGCACAGCGCCTTCATTGCTGTTTTCTGAGCCCCTCTGCCGGCGACGCTTGGGGAGCTCCTCGTACTCTGACCCTTCACTGTGCGTCTCACTTGCGATCCGGCGCCTTGGCTTGCCCCTGGGGAAGTCCTCTGGCTGGTTGAACTCCCGAAGCCCTCGCCCTCGGCTGCTCCGCTGGTTGTTATAGACACCCCGGCTGCCCACAGCAGTGCCTCGGCCTCTGAAAGTGAACTCTCTGAAGCCTCTCCCTCGCCCACGCCCTTGACCTCTCCCACCAAAGGCCTGTTCCTCATCTATAAAGATCCAGTTGTTTCTTTTTGTGGGAGGTAGATCACCAGACTCTCTGGAGAGCTTGTTCTCCCAGGTTCTTTCTGGCTTCTCTTCTTCCTCCTCTTCCTCCTCTTCCTCTTGAGATTTCTCAGCCTCTCGGGCAAGACTGGCTTGGGAAGAACCTTTGTCATCCAGCAGAAAACGCGTGGAGTTCAGTAAGGCTGCAGAATCATCTGACTCATTTTCTACTTTTTGAACAGCCGCCTTCTCCTTCAGTGGGCGTGAGGTGTCCTCTCCCTCCAATTTAACCTTCTCCATCTCCTTCTCCTTCTCTTCCACCTTGAGGGCTTTCAGGACTGGCTTTTTAATTGGGCCTGATCGCCGCGTTCGCCCCATTTGCTCCTGGTGCTGACCACCGGTGTTGCGGTTCTCAGGGGCCCACTCTGTTGTCTCCTCAGTGGGCTGTTTGGTATTAGCTCCTTCTTTCTTCCACGGGTCAGCACTGAATGACTGCTCATCCCTGGATGCTTCTTCCGTAACCTCTGCTGCAGCCTCTGCAGGTTTCTGATGGTGACCGATATCCCAGCCATTATATTCAGGCTTCTTCTCTGCTTGGATAAAATCAGGCTCCAGGGGTGAACACCTCAAGTTTGCATGGTGGTTGCCAGCAGGACAGGTTTCCTGCACAGTCTCCTGATGCTGAAACAAGAGATCTTGTCCTATCCTCTGAGAAGACAGACAGCTGTCAAAGTCTGCTTGGGCCTTCTTATCAAAAGCATTCAGGTACTCCTCCCCTCTCTCCTCAAAGAGATCTCGCTGGGTGCTCAGACTCTCTGGTCTTCCAGGAGAAGCAGAGTAACTGTCACTCCTGAGATGGAAACAAACAACAAACAAAAGAAACTCAGCTACTGCAGAGCACAGCACATCTCCAAGGGCTCAGGCTGAGCAGAAGAGGTGGAAACAGATCAATAAACTGAGGTTTGTTCTAAATCATGAGGCAATGAGCCTATAAATACCTGAATGCTGGGCAGCTCTGGTCTGGCCCCAGGCCTGTACTGCCTGGTTTACCAAACTAATGGATGACAAAGCAAGCAGCTCCTATGATGGGCAGCAAACTTAAATAAAGGGTGATTCAGCCTCCAACATGTGGAGATCTGAAAACAAGGAATTGGTTTCAGAAAGTCCCAAAGAATTTGGAGACAAAC
This sequence comes from Mesitornis unicolor, assembly GCF_000695765.1. Lineage (NCBI taxonomy): Eukaryota > Metazoa > Chordata > Aves > Mesitornithiformes > Mesitornithidae > Mesitornis > Mesitornis unicolor. The sequence goes on from NW_010196866.1 coordinate 13,877, forward strand.
TAGAAAGTACCAGAATTTTTGATTCATTGTTTTCTGTACCTACCCATGTAGGTAACAAGTGCCTCTCTCCAACTGAACAGGCTCCAAGCTGTTAGCCTCGACAGGCATTATATAGAAAAACTCTGAATAGCTCAGTCTATAAGCACCTCCATGACATAAAGACTCAACGGTACCTTGGCCTGTTCAGAGATATCCCTTTGGTCAACTCTACACCCGCTTTTCAGTAGATGACTTATGGCAGAACCTCCCATCACAGCATACATGAGGACCGGGGAGTTCTGCACTTACCTGGCATGCAGTCCCTCCATGGTCATGTTGTCAGCCTGTTTTGGATGTGACAGGGAGTACCCTTTGCTCTGCAGAGATGTGTAGCTCTCCTGGCCCCACACTGGCACAGGGTCCAAGGGAGCAGTTTTCCTTTCCGCCTGCCCTGCCTGACAGTTCTGATCTTCAGATCGACAGCTGCTCCCACCAATGGAGTCCTGCTGAATCATGGGCTTCATAATACCTGGTCACAACAGAGTTCACACCATTAACACTAGGATCCTGCAGCCAAGAAGAATTAACTGTCTACAGCTAGTTTGACTCCTCTTTCTTCCAGGGTAGCAGAAACCTTTCTGGTAGAGGGGAGACTATGCATGGGAAATACACAGCTGGGATATACACTGGAGTGATACAGAATGTAACACAGCTTCCAGAGCCCAGCCTGCACAGAGCACTACACACCATCACTGGTTTCAAGTGTGTGAAAACAAACCACAAACTCAAGGGAATGATTTATACATCCTGATGTTTACATTTGCACCTCTGAGGATCAGTAACAAGGTAGGAAGGTGCTAGGTGCACACAGCTCAGGAACTATGGGACTTTTCTCTCTCCATCACATTTCTTGAAGAGAGTATCACGATTTCACATGATTAACTCCCAAACTGATCTTTCTCCTCCAAGGGGCAAGATCTGCCTTTACACCCATCAGGGCTCCAAAGCTGTTAAGGAAGATCTCCTGCTGCAGGTGCAGGTGATGGACAGGCAGGTGTCCTCCCTCCCAACATCCTCTGTTCCCTCACCGGCCCTCCTTGCAACCAACTCCTTCTCAACCCTTGAGAAAGTCAACTGCAGTCAACCAGGATGCAAAGTCAGGACAGAGGTAAGACGGGTGAAGAACAGCAAATTAGGACAGCAATCACCATCTCAACAGCTCAAACACCCCCTGCTCCTTAATGGTCAGCTACCACAAGACTGATCGATCCTCAGGACATCGAGCACCTGAGCACTCACAGAAGCTCTAAGACTGTAATATGCTCCTTGCAATCTACAATCCCAAAAATAAACTTCCAAAGTCTTGGGTCTGAGAAACAGTTGCAGTAACTTTCCAGATACGGACCAACTCAAACAGCCACAGCAAAAGGAACAACAAAAATGCCTTACCTGAAGGGTGAAGGGCTGAAGGGTAGAAATCCACAGGGGTGCGACTCTGGGCCATGCGAGGGTCCATATAAGAGGGCATCATCATCCAGCGAGGATCAAAGCCAAGCATCTGGGGATGCGGTGGGTAGAATGTCCGTTGGGGATGGGAATGGGATGGGGGAGGATAGACCTGCTGCTGCTGCCAGTGCTGCATCTTGTACAGCTGCTCCTGCAGGGAAGAGGATGGGCCGTTTGACACGAATGGTCACAGTGTCAGGAGTCACACTTACAAACCAGCCAGCCAAAGGAAAGCACATTCCACTTATCAGGGGCTCAAAAACAGATCAGATGGGAGGGGAGAGCAGACAAGGGCAATTCACTACCAGCTGGAATGTGCTATTCTCAAAATATCCAGAACAGCCAGAATATGTTGTAGCCAGAAGTGCAGTCAGAATATCACGCCAATATGGGCCAGGCTACATGGCCAAATGCAAGGGATCAGCTTCAAGACCTGAGTTTGCATTTTCTCAACAGTTCTATGAGATACAGAACAGCTTCCTGTCAAATAATTTCCTAATTAGAATGAAATACTTAAGAAGATGTGGCTCTTTGGAGGAAATGCGATTATAAGTTATTTAGTGTGCATATATATTAGTTCTACTTATGTTAGCCAAACAGATTAGGTAAGAACATCCTAAACTCAATTAAGAGCGCTATTAATGTTTTATAGTATTTCCTGTGCATCCTCCAGAGACAGGCTGACACCTTCGGCTTGTTTCCCACTGCCCACATGGCCAGTCCTCCTTCCTGTAGCTGAGGACTGTCACGATCTTAATCTGATTTGACATTTAACTTTTGCTAAAGGTCCAAGAACCTATACTTGAAGGGAGCTTTGTGTACCAAAGAAAGCTTTCAAAAGGTAAATAGCTCCAATTAGCATGAAATACATCTATTTACCTGTCAAACTTTCCACCATCTTTTCTTACCAAGCTAACAACAGTGTCAAATACTGTAACTGTTTATAAAGAAAAGCCAACCCCCTACTGCAGGGAGAGATACCCTTAAACCTGAACCTGACACATCATTACAGCAAGAGAGAAACTCAGATAAATGCAACAATTATATCAGAGTAGTCTGGTGCTCCAGTACCTTGGAGAAAATACTTCCTTAATGATACCCATGCTATTTTTTATTTTGTTCTTTTCATGGAACCATTGCTACCAAAGGAGCAATACAAGGCAGCCCAAACACAAACTGCCTCATACATACTAAAGACACAGAGGATAAGAGAAAATAAAATGAAAATTTCATGTTCTTCCAGTACCAATGACCTGGGGTATTACTAGCATGACAGCAGAGACATTCAGTTCTTTTTAGTTTAAGAGCATCTCTTTTAAAGAGTAACATTAGCAGCGTTTACTGCTGTGCGTCTGAATCATGAAAATGTCAACTGCCCAGTAACAAGCACGGAGGAACACCCATAAGAGAGCAATTACTGAGCTTCCAAGCAAAAGCCAAATGCGAGCTCTTCAGCAGGGTTTGCAGAAACGTTGGTTATATCACATTTCAAGTGGTTATTCTATGAAGAATGGCAATTAACTTCACATTATCTCAAGCTTGGATATTCTGTCCCTTGCTTTGACTCTGCTGCCCTAAGGAGGCTCACTGCATCTGGAAGTACTACTGAACAGCATGTACAGCCCATCACAGCACTATAATGCTGGGCAAGATGCTAGATAGATGGAAGAAAGCGAGTTCAGGCTGGCCTCCCAGAGACCCAGAACAGAGTTTTCAATGAAACAAAAATGAAACAGTCAAGACCAAACATATTTATGGTGCAAAGAAAATAATGAATTGAAAAAGCCTCACAAAAAACAGTTGTGTAGGTAGAAGATGAGAGCAGCGGACGTGAAGGACCACCTCTCTGCAAAGGCAGGAGGCAGAAGGAGAAGTGCGCCACTTCAAAACTCTCACGCTCAGTCCAGAAGCAGATTCCAACCCTGTGTCAACCTAAGCAAGGTTTGCCCTCGGCAATACTCCCATGCCAGGGCACAGCAAGTGCAAAGTGCCATGAAAGCAGCTGATCTCCCAAGGTTCTCCTTTCCCTTGGCCTGTATGTTCAGCTCCCTGTCAGTGCTGAAGGACAGCAGCTCTCATCTTGTGCCAGGGAAGAACACACAAGTGACAAACCTGGCCTGCCCACACCTATCCCCAGCCACAGAAAGCCCTAACCACAACAGCTCCAGCATCACAAGGTGCACACAAAAATTCACATAACCTATACAGAGCCCTTTTACCCCTGTCATACAGGGGTTTGTCAGATCTGTGATCAAAAGTACTTAAACAGGCCAGGTTAAAAACCCCATTTGTCACCTCCCAGCCCAAAGACAGTTGGTGAGTTGGTGCTGATGTGTTGAGACCCAAGCAAACAACAGTTTAGTAGGAGTCCAAAGGAAGAGGGGTGGGAGCGTCACACCTATTACCTGCTGCTGTTGCTGCTGCTGCCTCTGAAATCGTGGGGGAAGAGACTTCTGGTATTTGTTGAATTCCTGTGCTGGGGAGGGAGCTTCTCTGAGCTCCTCCTCACTGCTGCTCTGCGCTGCTGTTGCTGGGGCAGGAGTCTCCTCTTCCAGATAGCCAACAGAGACATCCTGCGTGTGAAACTCAGGGGTTGCTGCAGAGAAGAAAATAAGCCTTGAAGAGACCTGCTCCTGATAGGGCTTGTGAGCGCACCACCACACTACAACATACACAGGTGTGGGCATGTCCTGACTGCATTATGTGACTGAACTTTATTACAATCATATATAGCAAGTCACACACCATCTCCCTGATTTGCCTTGACAGCCCTAGAGGGCTTTGTGCGTGTTGTTTTAGCGATAAATCCGAGATCCTCCTCAGCCATCAGCCTTCTGCTTAAGCACTGGGGAAAGAGACCATTTCCCCTCTTACTCCTTAAGCCTGCCAGCACTTACTGATAACCGATTTTCTGATCTGTGGCCCATGAACACTTTCTTAATATCAGCATCCAATCAGAAAAGATCAATAAGCCCATTCCAACAAGGTCCCTGCAAGCACAGCTTACTGTGCATAGATAAAGGCAACCAAAGAAGTCTGTACTTGATTTAATTATTTTTTTTTCTTTTAAAGTGAGCCTTCATCACCAATCCAAAACGCCGCAGAATACGTGAAGCAGCTGATCTCTCAAGTGCAAGTGAAGTACCCTCTGAATGCTCCCTCCCAGGAACTCCCACACACTTCAGGTAAGAGATCAGCACAAGAGCAAAAAAAGCTGTTTTTAGAAGGTGAGGCAAGCAATGTTTCTGTACCTCTACGGAAAGCATGACCATTTTCTTGCACAGGATTTTTCTCTGTGCTTGGGGGTCGCACATCTTCATTCTCTGTGTGTTTCTGGGTCTCCCCACTCTTCTGAGCCAGTTTGCACTTCTGATCAAGTTGCTTCAGCTTTGCAGCGCAGGCTGCCAGACGCTCCTCCCTGGCTCGCCGCTCCTCCTCCTCTCGTCGCCTCCTGGCTCTCTCAACAGCCTCAGAGATCTCAGAGTGCACAAACTTCTGTCTTAGTGGCACCTTTTCTTCTTTATCCTCAGCGGACTGCTGTCTGAGAACACTTCCCAGTGTGGGCTTCTGCCAAAGGAAAGACATTCAATAAGCATGACCCTAACGTCTCCTCTCTCTTGAGCTTTGCATCCCACACTAAGAAAATCCCCTCCTGACTCCCTCCCTTCTATTCTCATACGCAAGAATTGCCCTTCTGGTGAGGAGTTATTGCTATCTGGTTTGGTATCTCCATTGTCTCACTCTCTGACAACCCCACTGCTCTGAACCAGCTTCACTTTCTCCTCTCTAGTGGGAGTGCTATACAGATTGGTTATATACAGCTGGACAGAAATCCAAAATTGAGAAATTAATCAGCATCCCATTTTCAATGAAATGACAAACTGGCCTCTTAAGGACAGTGGTGCAGTGCATCCAGCAGCACAAGCCCACTCACATGAGTTTAACCTACCTGGTATTCAGACGCAGAGCTCCAGCCATTCAGCTTCCTCGGAGGCTGCTGTGAATCCTGCACTTTACGGACTGGTCGGGACAAGCCAGCTGAGTCTCCCCAGTTCTTTCCTTCCTCCAAGGTGTGTTTGGCATCTGCACTGTCTGCAGAGCTTAGGGACAACTGTCGCTGCCTTCTGGGATCCCAGTTGTTCCTGTCATTTGAAGAGCTTTGCTATTACATCTGCTACTTGCTACAAAAAGCACGTGCAGTCTTATCAAGTGGCAAAGGCAACTGACTAACAAAAAGGTCAGGTCCAAAAAAAACCCCAATCAAACCAATAAACAACAACAACAACAACAACAACAACCACAAAAAAGCCCTGAAATAAACCACACAAAACCAAGCAATGGGCTCTTCCTCCTAAGATGCTTAAAGATTAACAAAGGGAGGAGGAAAAAAGCCTGGCATCCTGGCACTCAGCTTGTGTGCCAGGACGTATGACCCACACACATCCTTGAGGCCCACTCAATCAAAGCCAGTGAAATCAAAAGTTACAGTATGACTTAGGGGGATCAAGCCTCAACATCTAGAACAAGTTTTTAAGAGATCCCAGTATCATTTACTGTTATCAAAACAACTGTAGATGCAAATAGAGCCACTTCTTACCACTTCTGTCGTCCATCTTTAAGAGTTTCTTCCTCTTCCTCATCTTCACTAAACTTTAGTTTCTCAGAGTAATCCACTTCATCGTGAATGCCTACAAAGGCAGGATTGGAGAAGGTTATATGAGAGCAAAGAAATGGGTCCCATCTCCTGATTAAGCTTATGCCCTCTCTGGCATTAAACCAGAAAACACACAGGCTTGGCATAAACTACTTGTCAAATCAAATGTCCACCACAGGTATGGGAAGTGATGCAAGTAGTGTGGACCCACACTGCTGAACAGCTGGGCTGCTCCCAGAAGAGAAGTCTGGAAATGGGGGCTGCAAATGAGAAGACAGCCACCAAGCTAGACTGTGACTAACTGGATACTGAATGCCATGACTGAAAAGGTAGGACTAACTCTTCTTCCCAGCAGGCATACTGTTATCCTGTTCCTGTTTGGTGTTTCAGCTTTTTAGGAGTCTTCAGATCCATTCCCTGAGCACAGTGTGATGGAAGGATCGGAAGGATCCATTGTGTCATCATTTACACCAACAGCAATTTCACAACTACACAGACCACTCTTTCCTTCCTCTCCTCCCTTCTGTGGAAGTGAAACAGAACCACCAGAATATCTTGGCTATTTCATGCTTCCAAGAGGAGTAACTACTTTGCTTCACCTCTTAAATGAGTTGCTTGAAGCTAGAGAACAGAAGCACTTTACCTGCCCATCCATCATCCGCATCAGTGTCTAGTTCATCCAGCCCCTTTAGGTTCTCTGCATTGATAATGGTGGGCCGAGGTGCTCTCTCTATTTGCTGTCGAACTGGACGGGTTGGGCGAGACAGGCCGAGCCTATTCTCTTTTCTACAGGAAAATGCAAAGAAATGGTTAGAAAAAGCAAATAGTAAAGAAAAGAATGTAGAGCTGAGCTTGTAACAGTGAATCAGTCCTTTTCAACCTTTCACTTATATAGAAGGGCTCCAATTTTCTCTCCCTTGTCTATCTGGTACCCACTTCCTAGGGGTTACAGATGAGAGGTGCAATCCTCCCAGTCCAGGATCACACACAACTACTTCACACATCCACCTGCACTTCAGACATACAGTGCTTACAGTCCTGCAACATTTCAGATGCTGCTGTAGTTGGAGCAAAGCACTGCTACTCTGGGTAAAAATCAGGTTTTCTCTGAGGCTGCCTGCAACTTCACCCACATAACTGGATCCTTGGCCCAAATCTTGCACAGTTTAAGGTTCATGTCACACCCTGAATCTGTCTCTCAAGTAGGACAGTCATGGCAGCCTTACCCATCCTGGTCATTCATCTGGTATTGTCTGAAAGGTACTCGGGGCTCAAGACGAAGCTGAGGAAGGGGGAAAGACCCTCGGTCCAGCGATGCAGGGGTCTCAGATGGCTGTTGCGGACACATCTGGAACAAGGCAAAGCAGAATAGTTTGTTTTTTCTCCTTACCTCAGGAAGGCTTACCCAGATTAGGTTACAACATGAGCATGGTAACTGCAACCACACAAAGGGAAAAGAAACATTTCACGTCTGGCTGCCTAACAGGCCACGTGCTAATGGTTACTCTCTCCAGCTTCAGAAGGAAAGCAGCAACTTTTCCTTGGGCTAAGCAAAGATGTGCTACACTATTCTAGAACAAAAGGATAAATGCACAACAGGGAAAACTAAAATTAGATCAAGAGAAGGATCCCTGAGCAAGCCCTGGGAACCAACTGCGAGTCCAGAAAACAGGTATCTCAGCTGACTTCTTCAACACACACACACACACACACACACACACACACACACACACTATAAGAAGCAAGGACCTTACACAGCAGTGGAGAAAGGGCAACTTACAAAAGCAGGTAGCATGTCATGGTATGTAGGTGGTTGGTAGACATTTCCCATGAACTGTGAAGCCCCTTTGCGGACAGGCTGAGCTGGGCGGAGAGACGGCTCCTTCGGATCGCTGGCACTCACTGAGGAGGGGGCCCCGTCTCCGGTGCTAGAGGTCTTGCTGCCCAGCTCAGCAGGGGAGGCGGTCAGAGATGTGGCAGAGGTTATGTTCCTCCCACCGCCCTCCCTCCAACTGGTGACATCTGGAAAAGAGGTAATAATTAACATTTGTAAATGTAGATAAGTTGCTCTGCCAGAAAGTCTCAAAACTCAAATACTCTGGTCAAGCCCTAATTACACCAAGCATGTAGAAAAACATCGGGGACCAAGGAAAATTTCCAAATGTGTTTATTTTCCTAAGACACTAGCAGCATCAGCTGTTACTAAGTAACTGCCACACTAGTGGTGTCCTTATTTGTCAATAAGCCCAAATTCCAACCAACTCTGCTCCCCATCTTCACAGCCCTTGCCCTGCAGAATTAAGGCCACTTAGATCATGCACAAACACTCAAAGAGAAGCTGCATTACAGCACCCACTCATTTCACCTGTGACTCCCCTAGCCCAGGGGGAGGGGCCTGCTTTGCAACATCACACAGCATTTTTTATTAAACACTGTACTAGATGACAGTTCATACTTGGCTGCTTGGACCACAGAACTCAGGCAGTGAACATGAGCACTACAGGTGAATCCATGGTCATTTGCTAAACAGCTTGACACGTGTGAGCTCATAAGCAGACAAAAGGAAATGCAAGGATGGAATATCTGATACTACTGTGAACTCGCATCTTCCTGCCCAAAACAGAGTCTACTAGGTTATGAGCTAGGATAAGGCAGAAGGATACAATCATTCACTTACTCTGGGGGCGGAGGCTTGGTCCTGGCCCATACGACGGATCTAAGGCGCCCTTTTCTTTGCCAACCTTGTCCTGCTCGCCAGCTGCTTTCAGCGTCGGAAATTCCTCGGGAGAGAAGGATAACAGTCGGCTTGAGGCCCTTGAACCTGTCAGACAAATAAGTGTGGGACTCAGAGAAAATCTTTCCACTCTTTCAATTCTCTTACAAGATCAGCCTGGAAACGCATTTCCAGAGAATCTGGGCCTCCAGCATACTTAAACCCGTATTACTATCATAGCAGCACCTCAGCTCTCATCCAAAACACTTTCAGACACTGTCACCAACACGACAACACATGTCCTCACCCAGTACTCCCACATTCTTAACTTGGGATCTTCATTTAAATTCTCACGTTCAACGAAGTCAGCATGAACTTGCTCAGCTTCCAATTATTTTTGTGAAGTACAAAATTCAGACCGAGGCAGAGATACGAATTCTGCAAGATTGCTTGTATATGATATCCTGTTATCAAGTACCTGACATTTCTATTTGACTTTCTCTGCTCAGGTCTCACTCTAATGGGGAAGTCTACTGTTAAGATTTCTGGCAATATACTCAGTGAAACAACACAAATAAGGACTGAGTGCTGTATACTGTACTCCCCTCTCCTCCCTGCTGCAGCATTTTTAAGATGCAGATCACTGCCCAGATCAGGCCAGGTTCATTTCTAGTCATTGGCAAATTGTCTTGCTGAGTCACCAGTCACCCTAGAACGACAGCTTTCTGTCCCTTCTAAAGATCTGCCAGTAATTAGAAAACAAAACACAGCAACTCTAAATCAGTTGGCAAGATAACACTGAATAAAAGGAAACTGTCAGCATTATTGCAACATCAAACATTAAATTGCTTTTTTGAGAACTATTTCTTTGTGTTACTTGGCTAATGCTCTTTTTAAAAGGGCATTGTAGAATTACGACATTAGAAGTATCAGCAATGAGTAGTGAAGAACTGACAAAAAGAGTCTCATCTATCTTTATTCTTCCCTGCCCTAAAGAGTCAAGAAGGATTGGCTTCTTTAAGTCATTTGCACTTTCTGGAACTTGCACACTGCACAAGACCTCCCATCTGAAGATTTCCAGGTATGACACTGCAACTGCTGCACGTAATATCATCAAATGCCTTGGACAGATGAGAATACACAAGAAGGGGATTTATCAAATACATCTCAAAATATCCAAAATGTGCCAAGAGTTCTGATTTCTACTGCGCTATTCTAGTGAACTAGAATGGCAACGAGAATATTAACAACATGTAAGTGTTTTTCAGGGAAAAATTCCACCCCCCAGATAAGGCTGCACAATGTAATGACTGTTAACATGCAGGCATTAACAATCTGCACTCTAACCCTAGGCAGTGTCACACTGCTAAGTTCGGGGCTTTTTTTTCCTCCAAATGCCCCTTATACAGAAGATACAGTCATGGAGCAGTTCATAATTAATTTACTGGACCACATTTCTCCACGATACACTCCCCCCAAAAAAAAGTTTTTACATCAATAATACCTAAAAGAGGGCAAAGAGCAAAAGACTTTGCACTGTCAATAATATTAGAAACTGCTGATTTAGCTTAGAAGGAGAAGGAATTGTTCAATGCTACTGGAGAAGGGGTGCGAGGATGGGATGGCTTAGTAAGTCCTTTCAGTCAGATCTCTGATGCTTCTGTGCTTCAATTACCTTCTAATTAAGCTGCTCTTAGCCACATATGCAACTCTTTTCTTGGGTTGAGAACTCTATATTGATAAGTGTCACCTAGAATGAGTTTTCAAAACATCTTTAAGAACATCGTTAGACGATCAGATTTCAAAACAACTGTACAGGAGTTCCACATAGCAACAGTCTCAAAAAAGTACCAATTAACCAAACAAGACAGATTCTTTGCAGTGGCCACCAACCTTAGGGCAAGCACAAGTCTCTGCTTTAACATTTCACCTTTGAGAAATACTCTCTCATTAAGGGACTCATTTAATCTGGGATAAGCCTGTTCCCCTTCATTTCCACAATCTGCAGCTGTCTTGATTCTTTCAAATCTCTCTGCAGTTTCACTCAACAACCGAATGTTTCCAGGTCTGTTCACACTGTAAAAAGTGGAACAGAGCTGTTGCTCTCACTATAGTTTTAATGGTAGTGCTCAGTGCAGCTGGAAACCACTTCCTGCGTAGAAATGGATGCAACTGAAGGCAACTAAACTCCCAGAAGTTAATACTGCTTCAGGATCCTCAGTCAAGCAGAAGCCCTTAGCATCACAATTACTCAGCAAGATTTAATAAAAAGCCCTCAGCCAAGGTGTAAGCAAGTGCATCCTGCCACAGCTCCAATGCCACTTCCACCTACTGACAGTAACACCCTTGGACCATGGATGCTGTGTACAGCCTCCCCAAGTATTATTACAGCCTCACTTTTGACCACCTCATTGGGTGAAGCTCCCCACACTACTAGCCATGGACATGTCTACATGTCCAATCTCTGGATGTCCTCTCTCCTTCTTTCTTCTTTTCTCTGAAACCAATCCCTCTCCTCTTCCACTGTTTTCTGTGCTTTTATCACACACTGCTCTGGGCTGATGGAATATGTTTATGAGGGTGCTGACGGGGTCGCAATCATGACGAGAAAAACTTATCCACGCAGTTGCAGATAAGCAGGCACTTCTTTATTCTCAGCGCTGGGGATGCACAGAGGCCAGCTCCTCCAATTGTGCTCCAGCGCCAATACATTTTCACAGCCTATTTATACATTTTTAACAAAGCAAAATCATACGGCATGCATAAGATGATCACCTTTTACTCTGCCCCCCACCTTGATTGGTTCCCCACTATCACGCCACATAAGACATTGGATTATCCCTATAATTTTGACCAAAAAAAAAAGTTTCGGTCTGTTCTTACGGTGGTCTGACCACAGCTATTATCTCTCATGCTATTGTCTAATTCTTCTCTTGAGCATGGTACGTGCCTTCTCTAGTGCTTATACAAACATATCTTGCAATCCTTTTCTTAACTCTATACTTTAAACAAATACCTATTCTAACTACATCATCATCAACCCACTTTAATTACCTTGATCAGTCAAAGTGCTCTTTTAGCTCTACTGCTGAAACAAATACCCACCCCAATCAGCCAGAATTTTCTCGTGACTGTAACAAGGGGGCAAATGTTTCCCTTCTCCTTCAAAGACTTCACCTCCCAGAACTCCCTGCTGTTTCCCAAGTGCATGAATCATTCTGGTTCAAGGTGGCAATGAGACATTCTGCTCAAGCTGTGTCCTGCACTGGAAGACCTGAAGAGACGCAGTTGCACCATTCCAGCCAACACACTACACATACTGCAAACAAGACTCATATGGCCCCACTGCCCTGTAACCAAGACAGCTGTGTCCCATGTCTAGACAGGGAGGGCAGGAAGAAACAGAGTACACCCCACCTCATGCCTATCTGGGAGAAGTAGGCACATACTCAGCTCCATTTCTGTTATCATACTCACCACCTTCTTGTCCTGCTGGCTTTCCATTCAGCTGTGCCCATGACTTTGGTCCACCTGGCACTGAATTTGTACTCTGAAAATAAAACAAAACACAAAAAAACCCCCAATACCCACAGATCAGTGAAGTCTCATGACTGTTTCTCATTTCCCACCTGGCACCTGCTACAGTTCAGATCTTGAGATACCCAGACCTCACTGCACACCACAGGCAACCCCAGCTTCTTGTTGGAGTTTGAATTTAACTGCTCCCCACTCCAGTGTATTATGATGTTACAGCAAAAATCCTCTTCTCTGCCCTGCCTCTCAACTCTCCTCTGCTCATCTTTACCAACTATTGCCTCAAACCATTCGTCTTGCTTTCTTCCCTCTAATCAAGCTTTCCCCTTTTTCTGTTGCCATTTCCCAAATGGTCCTTCTTAATCTTCTAGATTTATTCCATGCTACAACTCAGCTTGAAGGCTAGCCTACTTTCTCATGTGCTAACCACTGCTCTTTTCAAAACATAAATCTTGTCCTTATTTCCCTGAACCTCAAGGGCTAGGTAATTATTTTAAACCAGAAGTGTGAAATGTGCAGCGCAGAGAGGTCAGGTCCCTGAACTCTCTGGGGAAGCTTTCTTACTTGCCAGTAGCTTTTTCAGGTCCTGACACTGGCTACTTCTCCCACACAACCAGATCTCTCCTTATCAAGTCTCATCAGGCTGGGAGCAAGAGCTTCATCAGTTGTCACCAAGTGACACCTGAATTAGACCCAAAGTAAAATAGTTTATGAGTGCTAACCAGCCATCCCACATTCCAACCATTCTTTCCAGATGAACGCTAGACTTTCTGCACACACCTCAAAGGTACAGAAGTAACAAGAATTGATTATACAGAAGCTGTTCTACAACTTGCAGTCTGCTGATTCTTACTTGTGCAAGGCAACATGGATAATTAAAGAAAAGCCTCAAACTGTCTGGGCACAAGAGAAGCAGGGTAGCAGTCACAGACACTGCTTGCACGTACCTCCTGACTGATTGACTGTGTCGGCTTCTGTAAATTGGAGACAGATTTCTGCAAACCCTGCTGCGGCAGCGACTCCTGCAGCTGTGCAGCCGTCGCACTGGAACTGAAGAGACAGCAGAGGTGAGATCAAAGGGGAAGGCAGGCAAGACGACACACAACCAACTCTGGCAATATAGTAGTTGCTAAAAGATCAAGCTAACATTGGCTCTACACTTGCATGGACAAGAGAAAACTGATCACTGCAAGTTCTAACACACAGCAGAGCACAACTGATGCCTGCCTGACAAAACTTACTGAATAGTAGTTCTACCTACCTCTTTTGGTCTGACTGATCCTGCTTGTTTGCCCATCCTGTACCGTCCTTGGGTACTATAATGATGTTGGGGTCGTTTCCTTTGTTCTCAGATTTCAAGCTAGGCAAGTTTGCAGGAGGTGGCATGCGCCGGGCAGCAGCAACTTTCCCAAGACTCTGTAAGCCATGTCGAGGAATAACTGGTGCAAAAGGAACAAGGGCAGGTCAGAGGGGTACATCCTGCTAGACAAGTGATCTTAATTAACACGCTGTGGCTGGGTGCAATCCCAACAGAACTGTACAGCATGCAGCACCACCGCTGCTATGTCAACATACAGATCGTTCCCCACAGGACCACGGCAAATCAGCCATCTACTGTAGCAGCTGGCGAACAGGCAGCCTCTAACAGTCAAGAGGGAGAGAGAAATAATTCTCCCTAACAAATGCCCAGTGAAAGAAAATGCCCAGTGTCTTTTAGCTACCCGTGCAGATGATACTCTTTCATTTCACCATGGAGAACTGGCATTGCCCTTTCACAGCTTGGGGAAATGGCCATCCATGTCTACCTCTTAGCACAGAGTGGTAATCTAACCCAGAAGTCTTGAGGTCTAGATTTTCCAGTTCTACCCACCAGATCACATTTATTAAGATGCTATTTGATTTTCTTTGGTTTTCTACCCCCACACCAAATCCAGAGCCAGTCCAGGCAACGTTCCCATCTTCTTGACCCCAATATCTACTTTTGGTCACTGCAAACAGCCTGAATTAGCCCTGCAACAACACTCTTGGAAGACACCAAAAGGAGCTTTCTAGAGGCATTTCTTACCTGTAGTTCTGATAGCTTCTATTGACTTTCCTTTATACTTATCAAACAGGCTGAGAGTCGAGTACTTGCTTTTCCCATCCTTTCCCTTGGTTATTTGCCCCAAACGATCGGACATTGCGATGAAATGTCATCTAGTAAGGAAATTTCTCTGCGCCGCTCCCGATCTGCCTTTTAATGAAAGAAAACCAGAGAAATGCCATCAAATGGATTATTTAGCCACAGACAACTAAAAAGCAGAACACACACAACTACTAGAACTGCAGATACTCAGTGAGCAGCCAGATGAAGTTACAAGGTTTTTACCCACTCTTCTTTAGTCACAAGAAGCTTGTGGGATTTAAGATTCATAAACTGAATGAAAAGAACTGCAGAACACACTTCTCACAGCACCAATTTTTTTCTACCACTCCAGTGCTGAAAGAGGTGAGCTGCTTTAAGTATGAGAATACAAGAGAGGGTGGTCAATACAGTCCTTGCTTTAAAAGAGCAAGTCTAACAATAAGCAGCTACACACAAGGATTCCTAAACGTAAGTGACAGAAAGGCACTGTGTCTTACACCACACTGGAATTTACCATCGGGTTTCCCACTGGAGTGCGGAGTTCTTAATGTTTAGGATTACAGTTCTACACTGCCCATGGTTAATGACTTGTACCAGCAATTAATGCTTTAAAAGCATCACCTGAAGGCAACAGTGCTATTGCTTCAAATTACTTTTCCCCATCTGATGGCCATGAGAGAAAGTTAAGGAGTCCAAAAAACCTGCTCAAATTAAACAGGTTCAGATTCTTGAACCTGTGCGTCCAGCAGTTCTACTACAAATCCTGAAAACACTTTATTTACAAAAAAAAAAGAAAAAAAAAAGACTACATTTCTCTGTTGCTGACACCTTCAACACCATTCTTAGCTATAAATGTGTTTTTCACAATGGATCTGGTTTGTTAATTTTTCACTCTGATCTCTGCTGGCACAACATGCTGTAATTAACACCCTTCATGCGGGCAGTCTCTTTACTGTCACTTTTTGGCTCTTGGAGCCTAGGACAAAGCTGAAACATGGGAAACACAAACACTCTAAGTCAACTTTTATGCCAGAAAAGAAACTTTGCTTACTTTCCATAGACCTTTCTTTGATTCCACCCCTCCCCCCAAGCATAATTCTCTGTTTTAAATTTTCTGGAATCTAGGAACTTAATCTAACCTTTTCACACGTAATTTAGATTTCCAGACTTCTTGTTGCAAAGCCTCCACTTCAAGCTTAAAACTGCTGGCAGTTTTATTACACCATCTGCCAGGTCCCATCTTAGGAAATAACAAAAGGCCGTATCTTGGACCTTCCCACCCTTCACCCTTTCTGTAACCCATCCAGTTGAAAGCACATTTCAAATGCAGTCAGAAATCACTTTCTGAAAGAAACTGCCTCTGACCAGAGGCTACAACTTCCACCAGCAATGCCTTATCAAATATGATTTCCAGGTAAGAGGATTATTCCATCACGCATTATGTACAAAATAAAAGCACAATCCACCAAATACGGTCAGTTTGAGAACGTACAGCAATCTGCAGTGAGCTGAGTAAAGCCCATCTGCAGGCTGCTGCCAGGGGCAAGTTTCTGACCAATAAACCTGGCACCATACACCATTCACTCTTGCACTGTAGGATTTAAATCGAGCCTGGCAGGAAAAAGAAGCTGCGTGGTTAGAAATGAGGAGGAAAAGTATTTTCTGTCACTCAGTAACAGCATCCACAGGATGCTCAGGAAAAACAGCAGGCTCCACAAGAAGTCACTCACAGCCACCTTTGCTAGGCCACCACATGGGGCTGCAGCACCAAGGCTTTGGAGACAACAGGACTGGCCAGCATTCTTCAGGTGCCTTTTCCTGCAGAGCAGCAAACAGATCTTTGGCTTCAGTCTCGTTCAGTCTTTGCTCAGATGATCACTGTGTGCCAAAGAAAACAACAGCTCCTCCCTCACTTGCCCATTTCCACTGTATTTTATAAGTGGGACAGACATAAAAGAGAAACGGAGAAAAAACCCCACTGATTAGGATGGACTTGGCAGGAAAGCAGTAGCTGGACTGAAAACAGTGATCTGTTTGAACTGGAAGAGTTGTGGGGAGCCCTGGAACAGAGCAAATAGTGGTGGATGCTGCACACGAAAGCAGAGCCACCCGCCCTTACAGGTATATGGAGCCCTACAGAGGAAGCCTGGCGCTGGGTCTATCCACACCTTGTCAACCCTGTACCAACCTCATGCAATCCCAAGCAATAAAATCCACTCTGGAGGTCAGAAAACTCAAACTCAGACAAAATTAGTAGGCATCAGAAAAAAAACCAAAAACATAAACAAACAAAACCTGCCACATCGGGTTCAGGAGTCAGCTGGTTAACAGAAAACCCCGAGTTCCTGAAAGTCAGTGTGCAAACAGCACACAGGGTAACACTGCCAAAGAGAAACCCTGACAACCAGTTATGTAACTGGGTCTCAGCTGCCTCTTCATTACGTCTTCTGTCATTAAAAGGACGCTGGAGGAATAAACAACCACTTCGGAGCAGACGAGCTGGGGACACATTGGGATAAAGTCCCCTGTCAAACTTTCTGGGACAGCCGCAAGTTGTTTGTCTGGGTAAATGAAATTCATGTGTACTTTGAACTCCCTCAATGCTTTGAAGTTGAAAATGTGACACACAGCTTTGTTTGTGCATTACGTATTGCAGTGTGCACCAAAGGTGAAAAGGAGACCATGGAGAGGCGAGGCACCTTCCACAGGGTCACTGCGCAAAGAGGCTGCAGGGGCACTGAGCATCACCCACAGCATTTCAGAGTGGCCACAGAGGCTCCCAAGGTTGTCATGACACTGGATCATTTTCCCATCAGTCAAGCACCGAATCCAGGCGGGGATCATCAAAGCCTTCCAGTCTTGCAGAGCAAAGCCATTTGTTATAAAAAATGAAGTTTATTAAGAATTGAACTGCCAGCCTGTGCTCTTCTTGTTAAGAGAGCTAGAACCAGAAGGCACATGCTGATGCTGACAACTGAAAACTGACAGCCTCAGCACAGCCTCTGACCTGTGCTTAGGGTCGCCATGCCCGATAACTGACCCTGAAGAAAGCATTATCTCCCATTACAGAGAAATAATAATAATTAAAAAAATCAATCACCAGCATTTCTGCAAGGCTTCTCTCTGGGTTTATAGAGGTCTTTGTGGGAAGGGTCACTAAAAATTTTAGCATGGAGCTTAGCACTTCCCATTCTCAGGGCTAGCAGCGTCTCCTCTAATATCTACAGACAGCACTAAAGTGTAAAATACTGAGTCTCTCAGAGGAATTAAAATACTGCAGTATAAGCAGTTACACTTGAGACCCCAGGGTACAGATAACTGCACTGGAATCACTTTCTGGGCAGGGCTCTGCTACCCAGGAGCCTTCATGTCCGCACTGTGCTGCTCTGGATTTCATGTGTAGGTACTGACCCCGTCTAACTGCCTTTTGAAAGGGTATGTTCTAACACAGAGAGCAACAGTGACATTTTAAGTGCCAAAGCATGCAGCTCTTGGAGCTACAGCAGGGATCTACCAAGCATGGGCAGCCTGTCCTGCAAAAAGAGCCATGTGAAAACCTTGAGTTACCATCACTGTTACAACTGGAAACCCCGGAGCTAAAAACACAGCCAAAGGGAGGGACTCCTGACAAACTGGGTTGTCTGCGAAGCTCTTTGTAAATCTATGTATGAAGGAGGCTGGGCTGATGGTGTTTTATTCACAAGACTTCAATGGAGCTTGAATACCTGGAAGTGAGCCAGCCTTAATTAAGCAGGGCAAGCAGATTTATGAAAGGTAACACACAGTAGAAGGAATCACTTCAGCTACTCACACGACACTGAGCTCTACACTGAGCACAATCACTTGGGCAAAGGACCTGAGGCCACTGCAGACCTTCACCCCTTGCTCACTTCACAGCAGCAGTCACAAACACAAATCAAAGCAACAGGATGGCGATTAATACTGAAAAGACTTTTCTCCAGAAACAGGAAGATTTTTCACCTGGACTTTTACACAAATTGTTCAGAAACTCACAGTTTTGCAAAAGCAAAAGAACACAGAAGAGAGCTGTTCAGAGTTCATGTTAAACTGAACTCTATTGTGGTTTCTAATGTTACTGGTAACACGAAACCTTTCAAAAAACATAGTTTAGCTTTACAGATGATTAGTACTGTTCACTCATCTTTAAATACACACAGTCAATTTTGTTGGTACTTCTCATAGCCAAATGTGTATCTCTCAAAAGGGAGATACCACTACTTCTCCTGGAACATGTCCACCAAGAATCACCTATCTGTGAAATCATCCCCACCTGCCTCAGGGATGAGAGACACTGCTGGCTGCCCTTGGAAGAGCTCTGGTGAAACAGTGGGACCAGCTGCCCTAGGGGCTCGGTGCTAGATGCACTTATATCTTGGAGAAGCCCTAGCTGGGCCAGACAAGGATCATCAGCCTAGTAGGGAAGGAACCAGATAAGCATTCAGTTCGTTAGGAAGGAGGGGAACAACAGGAAAATATCAGCATTGGAGTAAGAATTCAATAGGATCGATGCAGTTGAGCTGTGCAGCAGGCAGAGGCTGTAGCGAGAGCCTAGGTTGCAAGAAGCCGCTTGCTGTCATCCTGTTGCATTGCTTCCAGAGGGAGCTGCTACCATTTCTTGGTACACCTGAAAAAAGGCTTGCAGAGATCCCGAATGTGGCACCAAATCCTGCCAGATGGGGAGAAGCAAGGTAGCAGTCTACAGTGCACAGAAAACATAGACACCCCATAGCAAAGACAGCTCCTGATTTAAAAGGCAGGAGGGGACCCTCCTTGTTTAGCTGAACAGGTCTATTTGGCAGTACGAATTCTTTTCATTCTGCACAATTCCAGCTCTCTGTATCTCCCATGATTTATTGCAGAGGTATGCTGTTAGCTGAGTAATACCATTGGAGGCTGTCTGCCAGAAGGCTTGCCCGCTGGCCAGCTCCATCATCATGCCTAAGCCAAGCCACCCTGGATTTGAAACATGCAGCAGGACCATGCAGAGGAGTCTTCGGGACAGTTTATCTATCATTAACTGTGGCTCTACAGACAGAGATAAAACATGACAACAAGGAGGGCAGAAAGGGCACGTCCCGTAAGATGACCTGACCTCATCTTCTCAGATGTCTTCACCAAACTCACCTGCTGCCCCCTCTTATAAATGTACCAACAGGTTGGGAATCACAACTACCATTACTGATCACTGATCAGCACAGTTCTAGAGAAAAACAGATCTCCACAAGCTCAGGTTTAGCCTGTGAAATACAGAAGCCTCATCTCTCTGCTAAACAGCTTTCCTAGTGCTGAGAAGGCAGGCAGGTAGAGAAAGGCAGCCAGAAAGGCTGGATTTGTAACTTACTGTAAAACAGATGAAGCAGACTGGAGTCTGCAGAAAAGCTCAACTGTATTTACATGAAAACACTGCAAGTTCTGTGGTCCTTTCCGTAAGGGCTGGACAGAAAAGGCCACATGCTGGAAAAGAGCCCTGACCTCCAGTAATTGAGGACACAGACAAAGATAAGAAATACTTCATCCTAAGGTTGCAAGACTACAGCACAGAGCAAAAAAAAAAACCCAGTCAAAGCTGGTCCACAGCCCACAGAAAGTACTTATGAGATCTGTGTTCATGAAACTCCCCCTCCTTTTCTAGCTGCAGAAAACCAAAGGTGTGCACTTAATTCTTTCCTTGAAAGGAGTGTCTGCCTACAACAGCCGTCCAGAGAAACAGAGCTGTTTTCTGCACATCTCTCCCATCGTGCCATAAAGAAGGAACTGACCCCTTGGTGCCAGCCTGTCAGGAGGGAATAACCGTATCTCTAACCCAAGAGGCAGCACTGCAGGGCTTTCGTACTCCTCAGAATCAGGAATTGATTACTGCAGGGAGGCAGCACAGTATTTTACGCAGAACAACCTGGAAGCACCAACTACCAACATCACACTCTCATCCAGGCCATAAAGGTGTTAAATGAGACAAGCCCCAGCACAAACTGACTCCGATCCCCATATACATAAACCTCACCAAGCTCAGAAGCTGTGACCTCCTGCAGGCACTTCTGCAGCAAGACACCATAAAAATAAAGGAGTGTGTTTCTTTGCTGCTTCACACTTCAGAGCAAAAACCCACAGAGGACAGAGCAGCTCAGTTCAGCAAGAACCAGCCATGGCCTCAACAAATCCAGACCCCAACCAGTCCAGTACAAGAAGAAGGGGAAGTGAGCTGGTGATCTCCATGAGCTGCCCACACAAAGGAGGACTCATATCCAAATGCAAATCTTTACCCTTAGAGTTGTACTTACACTCTGGCTGCTCCACAACCAAGGCCAACAGCTGAAGCACACTACCTGCAGTCTCCAAAGTGATTCTTCTGCCTTCCACTTTGCCTTGCTTGGGGTCCTCTGAGAGTTGAATGTCCAGGAGAATACACAGATACAACATCCTGTTCCCTCAGTGCCAAAGCAAAAAGGCTGATCATGAGCAAGCAATTTAAATTCAAATACAAAAGAAACCCCTGGCATAACACACTGTTAGCAGAACCTGTTCAGAAAGCTCCTGGCAACATTCAGCAGAACTGCAAGGTAAATTGGGCATTTAGGTATCTGAGCAACAGTAACAGACTGTGAGTAGCTGGTATGTATCTCCTGATGGCTAACAGGGACAGTACTATCCGTTCTATTTTACAGGTTGGGTAACCAAGGCAGAGGAACAGTTTGCTCAAATAACACCATAGGCAGTACTGGAAGTCCCAGAGCTCAGGTTTCTGCTCCAGCCACCCAAAACTGCACTGCCAAGACCCTCAAAGAAAACGCAGCTCTTGATCACAAAGGAGCAAGTTGTAATGAGTCAAGCAAGGAGGGAACGCATGGCAGCAGCACCTGCCATGTCTAGAACCACCTCTTCCAGTGGAAGAGACTGCTCACCGGCACAGAAATTGGGCCAAATCCTGCCCACTGCTCTAGAGAAGCCCATGAGGGCAGGAGGCACCCACACAAACACAAACTGTTCTCAGGCCATTGCACTAGGTCTTAGGATTGACAACTCAAGGCAAAGACTCCCCTATCACTAACAACTAAACAGAACATCACTGCATTTTAAGGTTGTGAAATTCCCTTAGTCCTTACACTTCTGCCACAAAGACTTTCAAAAGTCATCACAGCAACAATACCCATATAATCCAGGTGCAATACAGCAAGAGTAGCATAGGTGAAACACTTGTGCTTCCAGCTCCAGAGCCCAAACGTAAGCCTTCAAATTGTTATCTGACCTTGGAGAGCCCTACACAGCCAGGGCAAGGACAAGTGGAAGGACTGGGATCACCTGCTGCCAGCAAACAGATGCACTCTGAGGAGTGACCAGAGAAATCCTTTCCGTGAAGTCACAAACATTTCACAAATCACTCACCTCATCCCAAGCTCAGCAACTTATTCCATCTCTCAGCAGCGAACACAGGTTTTATAGCAAAAAAGCAGAGAGGAAATCAGAGATGTCACAGCTCCAAGAGATGAAATCAGAGCAAAGTTGGCAGTCTCTAGGGTTAACAGTTCTTTTTTTCAGAGCAGATACAGCTCTTTCCACATAAATGCCATCAGCTGTTGAATAAGCAGCTCTGTTTTCTCTGCAGTCTCCGGAAGGATCACATTGGAATGGGGAGGTGGGTGTTTACCTTGTGCCAATGAGCCTCCCTACCAGATCTGGGCTTTGGTAACACCTCTCTGCTCTCAAAGGCTGTCTGCTGGCTTCAGGGCCTCAGCTCCCACTCAGGTTATGCACAAAAGGTTACCTTTATGAAAACAAAGACTAGAGATTAAACCCAACGATATTTATCAGCAGGCAGCAAATGCCAATCCCTCACTGCACACGCAAGGGAGAGTTTCCTGTACACTCCTGCTGAGCAGATCCCTCAGGTCCTGTTCCTCCCCAAGGCGCGGATGGGAGCTCCTCCAGCAGAGACCTTTACAACCAGCCAGGCCAGCACCAACACACACACTGCAGGGTACAAAGCTGCCCTGGCAAGAGCTGAATAGATCTTTCTCTATCATATTTCTTTCATTTCCCACAGCCATCAAAACCGAAGCTGCCAGTTCAAACCATTAATAAGATTACAAGCAGTTCAGACAAGCCTGCAGTTCATAAACACTGCAGATGCTGAAGCTTCCAAGGAAATATTCCTCCAGTTTCCCAATTTAAAATTGTTAAACACCAGGGCAATGCAGCATTGCGCAGCAATTCTTCTTACAGGAAACCTATTCATAGGAGCCATTTGCACTACAAATGAATGCCAAGGATGCCACCAGGAACCTGATGAGAAAAGGACACAGGTACAAAGTGGTAAGAAACCACCATGCAGCACAATTTGGTACTTTTAAGAAAGGAGCTTTAGGTATCTTTAGCTATTCTGGAGAGTTAAGCAACTCAGACTACGCACAGGACATCTGCACTATGCCAAGCTGGACAGGAAGTGAAAACATTTCACAGATGCTTTAATTTACATAGATATTTGCAGTGCATAACTGACAAGGTGTGTAAGCATCATCACTTCTATTTTCCAGATAGGAAAATGACACCGCAAAATTCTGCAGCTACACTGAGTGGGAGAGCAAGAAACAGACCCTTAATCTCCCACTTTCTGGGGCTGGAAACCACCCTCTGAATCACACTGCCTTCCTAACGCTCCCAGAGGAGAAGCAGGTCTGCATGCTGAGATGGGTAACACTGTAAACAGCCCCTAAATGAACCACCCCACACCCCTGCTTTCACTGCAACAGGA
Source organism: Mesitornis unicolor (assembly GCF_000695765.1). NCBI lineage: Eukaryota > Metazoa > Chordata > Aves > Mesitornithiformes > Mesitornithidae > Mesitornis > Mesitornis unicolor. The sequence continues at coordinate 37,155 of NW_010196866.1, forward strand.
TCACAGGCATCACTAACGGTAACGTTTTGCTCAGACACAGAACACTAACAGCGTAATGAAACCCAGATCTCGTGAATCCACTCCTAAATGATGGCTCATGAAGTTTCAATTGCTAGGTGGGAGCTTGATTCTTTGGTTATTTCAGAAAAAGATAAAATCAGTTCATACTATTCCAGCCGTGAAGCAGCATTTCTTAAGCATGTCTCTACTCCCCTGCCTGCTTCACAGCCCACTCCAAACTCTGAACAAGAGCACTCAAGGCTTTTGTACAAGCTCCCAGCCCACATGCAGGTAGGAACAGCTGAAGAACCTACCCCAACTCTTAAAAAAAAAAATCACTATATTCCCTCATAAGAAGTGCCTGCGGGGGGGCAAAGTCCCTATGCAAGCTCTTCAAACCTGTCTCTATTCACTCCTCACAGTACCATCACTACAATTCCTGTCCAAAATGTCTCAACAGCTACCCAGAAAGGATTCCTCCACCCAACCTCTTTCATCAGGGCACTAACTCTGCAAATACTATGTAGTTTACTCCTCTTAAGTGCTGCCCACCTGAAATCCAAAGGCTATTGAGGATGCTCCCAAGAGGTAATTGAAGCCCTGTAGACATGTGAAGGACTAGAGTCCAACAGAGTGGTCCTCTTGGTCAGATTCTAGGGTGCTGTTAGCAAGTTCTCTCTTTCTCCCTGCTATTTTTCCTGTACTTCTTCACACTTAAGCCTGGCCCACCTTCACCTCCTCTTTCACTTCTGAATGTTTCAAATTTGGCCATCACCTCTTCCCTTTCACTCAAGGCATGATTGTTTTCACCAGTCCACCACAAATTAATACCCATAGTCTCTTAAAGATTTATCAGTGAGCTCTCTTGCCCGTTCCAGTTTACTAGCGCTTTCCCAAAAATTTAAATGTTCAGAACCAAAATACAGACTCTGTATTTTGGCTGCAAGTACAATGACCCCCTGCAGAACTGAACATGCACCTTTTAAGATCTCAAAAACACCTTCTGTCCTCACAGACCCCACAGCGCTGCAAGTCAAGCAGCTCCACAACCAACCAACACCACAGATAAATACAGAATAACGTAGGGCTACCAGACCAGCCTCCAGTCCACTTCAATTACAGTCCTAACATTCTCAGACCAAAAAAACCAGAGGTCAGAATTTACAGCTACACACATCCAAACAGCTTTGCTCCAAAATAAACGGCTCATAAGCTCCAACTTCTCAGTTCTTCAGCAGTCAGGAAAAGATGCTCTGCAAAGGAGAGAGCTGCACCTCCCCAGCCTTTACCTGCTCACTGTGTCTGCACCTCATTGTCTGATACCCACAGACTCATGGTTGTATTACTTCTGTTCCAAATGACAAACTAGTGATAAAGAGCTGTGAAATTATCGACCTATTAGGAGAATGAGTCAGTGCCACATGAAAAACAAAACCCACTTACAAGGCATGATTAGCTGAAGAGCAAGGCCTGATACTGAGACAGCACACTCACTGCCAAGCTGCAGAAGTGAGGAATCGAGTAAAGAGGGGCAGGGATGATCAGAAGGTCCAGGCCTTAGAATAAATCATCTCCCTCCTCTAAAGTTACTGTCCCGTTTTCAGTAAATTTCTCCTGTTCTTACTGCTTCTATTCCTACAAGAAAACACTGAATTACAAGGGGAAGTGCCACTCTAGCAAAATCTCTTTGTACAGACTATCACCATAAAAGAAAAAGTAAAATGGCTCGCTATTATTTTCAACGCAGCAGCACTTTAGAAAGTTAGCCCAGCTCGCCCTTAAATACTTGCAATTACTCAGATAAGTACAATGAAGGCCTTGAGCAACCACCACTTGTGAATCCTAAGCAGGCAGGTAATGCTGTCGTGAATAATCTAACAGGCTCTGTACTGGACCACCATCAGACACCACGGCTGCGTCAGGGGTAAGGCAAATCCAGTCTCTAATGCCACCCCTACTTTTAGTTCACGGAAATTAGCCTTTGAAGTTTGGTTTTACACAAAGCTTTAATAAAAGGCTTTATTAAAACGTCACTATAAAGTTAAATCATTTTAATAAAAATTCTTTAGGAACATTACTCATATTTATTAAAACCAAAATACTTTTAAACCCTGCACCTCCTGTCCAGCATTTGTATGGACTATTTACTTACTTTTCCAGTTTCAGCCAGTTGGCAGAGTTTCACTTTTAAGCTCTCATGCACACACAGAAGAAGAAAGAAAAAGCCCAGCTGATCAAAAAATGCACTGTAAGACCAACTGAAAATTCTGTGAATTTAGAAAAAACAAGACACCAAGGCACTATATAATGACAACTTTGGAAACCTATATATAGCTCATGGTTTACTACTTAGTTTTTTCCAAAAAGGAAGAAAGAAAGGTATCTGCTCAAGTAATGTAAAAATGTGATTTCTCATCAGTGAAGACTGCTGAAAGCATCCTAAAATGTGTGACATCCAGTCTACTCACACCGTGCAAAAAAGCAGACCAGACCAACAAATGAAAAAGATATCAACTCGTATTCAATGTATAGATCAAATTAAGCACAAAGCCAAAACACAGCTAACAGCAGATGCACTCACACTGGCTTGAGGAAACATGCAATTTTAAAAAAACAAAACCACCCCACAAAAAAACCCCAAAACACAGCAATCTCAAACACTATTTGTGATTTGTCCAAGTGTGATTTTTAATCTGAACTTTCTAACTGTAACCAGAAAAACAGCAGACCATTTCAAAGCAGTCATATGGGAGAGGTGTTGTTTATCATACCCCAAAAATAGACTCTGCTAACTACGAAGAACCCCTTAGGCCACAGTCCTCAAAGCGGCAGCATCGCCCGTGATGAACCCACAAAGATCTCAGGGATACCAGATGTGCTCCTGATGCAATACTTCATTTGAAGTGAAAAATGCAGGTAGATATTTCAACTTTTCAGGCAGAAAACATCCCAAAACCATGACTTTCCATCCTCTCTTTAAACACTGCTTTTAGAAGATGGTCTCAGCCTCCCTCCTCCGAATCTCTTCCAGGTGACTTTAGTCACCAGTCCCTGGTGCAGAGCACTGCCTTTTAGGACACTGGATTTTAACAACCCCAGCACTGACTGAACGTGCAAAAAGAGGTGGAAAAGGAAGGTCCAAAAGTAGCATTCTTGCCAGTTTATATCTGAGAAACCTACTCATCAGGAGCCGGTTCTCCAAATTTGGGCTGTTCAGGGCAGGGACACGTTATGAAAGGACCCATTCCAGCACAGGCCCCATGTGCATCCGCACAGCAAGGCTGAACACAAAACTTCCACTACAAACCTCATTCAGTCCTGGAAGGGGCAGGATGCCTTCCCCCTAAGCAGACTACAGCAGATGATGTAGACACTGTAATGTGCTTATACTTAATACCTGTTCCTAGAAAGAAACAAAATTACTGAAGTCCTAAACATGGATGTCTATTGTATGTTATCACCACGAACGCCAGTAAGATCAATATACAAATATTTGAAGAGTTGATACTCAAGAGTATGTCGCCCTTTGCGTGTTCAGAAGGCAGAAACAAAACAAATCAATTTCCCAAAAAAACCCCACAAGTCCCAGCCCATTCAAATCCCTTCTGCCACCTCTGTCTTTGGGGATCGAGGGTTTGCTTTAGGAAGTTAATGAAAAAAACCCCTCCCAGTTCACAACCAACACCACTGCATAAACCACCCCCCTGGGGAAGGTGCACTTGCGTCCCAGGACCCGCATTGGGCTTTCCCCAGCCTGCAGCACATCTGCTCCCACACAGAGATGAAAAACTCCTTCCTAAACCAAAAAAAAACCCCATTTAATCAAACCTACCTAACAAGCTCGCCCAGCACTGAAGCGCACAAACTCCATCCCCGTTCCCCACGCTCAGCAGCTGCCCCGCACACCCCCCCG
>NW_010196867.1:0-2684 GCF_000695765.1 Mesitornis unicolor
CAGGTGGCGGCCGTTCCCTTCGGCACCGCGCCCTCCCCGTTCATGCGGACGCTGTCCCCACAGTCTCTGTCGTGACAAGGTGCTGCAGTTTCCCACTTGCCGTTTTACAGGCACTTGTTACTACCTGTTGGAAGCGGAGCACCGACCGATTTCCACAAGTGCTGCTTCTTCCCGTGCTGTGGGTTTTGGTGAAAGTTATGCATTCAGCTGGTCTGCCACCTCCTGCCTCCGCAAACCTCAGTCCTGCCCCTACATTCCCTTCTTGAGCCCCAGTCCCAACCTTTTTAGTCTCTGCTTGCATAGCAGCAGCACCATTCCCTCTTGTGTCAGCTGTCCTTCTCTGGGCCTTCCCTAACACCCCTACATCCACCTTGCGATGCAGTGACTGGGCCTCCATGCAGCACTCAAGACAGAGCACACCAGGGTTTTGTGTCACAGCAAAATGACTGCCTCTGCCTTGTCCTGTGCTTCTGGCAATGCACAGCCTTCTTTTGTGTCTCCAGGGGACAATCGTCAACACCTTGGGATCCATCCTGCAGAGCAACTGCCAGGCTCCAGGGCAGCAGTCTGCAGGCCACGTTCAGGTAATTTTCTTTAGCTGCATTACCTTACATCTTATCCGTACAGAACCAAGTAGACCTCTTCTGTGTCGGTTTGCTGGAGGCCACTTCAGACAATAGGGTGTGACCTTTTTACTGTCTGTGCCATGTCCACGTACAGCAACATCCTGCTGCCCAGTGGGGCTGGCTGCCGTCCCGCCCCAGGAGCCTGCTGTCACCTTCCAGCCAAGGAGGTGATGAATTGCTCTTTTGTTTGCTGGGGATTGCTGGAGTGAAGGCAAGTGCCCAAGATCTCACCCATACACAAGTGTAGGCGTTTCTCAGGGCTGATAAGGGCAGAGCTGGTTCAGGAAAGGCTGTGTGTCGTGGGAAAAAAATAAACAGTGGGACAATTTGGAAACACAGAGGGAAGTATAGAAAACTCCACAGCCAGAGAGAACACTTATTCAAGAGTGTGACCAAATGCTGCCTGGAAAAGCTTTAGCATTGCAGATAAATACTTTTGTTGCATTTAAGAAAACAGACTTCTAGGAACGCAGGGTTACACTGTGAGGTCTCAGACACGGAGTCTGAATAAGTGCCCTGAGAGGTCCAAATCTGTCACTAAGATGCAGAAATACATTTCTTCCATCTGTAAGATTGGTGACAACAGTAAGATTGCTTCGTCCTTCTGTCCTTGCAGGAGCAACAGCAACAGCCCTATAGACTGATACTACAAGAAGCCTATAAACTGCAGTCCTTCTGCACCTCAGCACTGTAGGAAAACACTGTCCTCAACATTTTGCCTCACTCCACAAAGGACAGGAGGTCTGAAAACTTGTCTTAAAATTTACTTAGTTTGGGCATGAGAGAGAGGCAAAACAAAAGAGCTCTTTGTTCACAGTCCAGACAGAGAGGACAGGAGCTGAATGATGATGGTAAGTTAGGAAATGGGGACCTTGGGAGGAGAGCTCTGGGGAGAATGTGGATGCTCAGCAGTGAGGCTGCTGCACACGCCTTTGGGTGTGCGTATGTTGCAACGCTCATGTTCATGTGCCAGAAACCAGGCCTCCTTGCTGCCATGCATAGGATGAGCTTAAAAACTTTAGCAATGGTTTGTAAAATTCTAAGATAATGGGCAGTGCTATTTTACTCAGTAGAGCTTTTAACTGCCATGAGAGGGACGTGAACAACTAAGTTCAAATGAGTCACAAGCAGGGATTAAATAAGTGTTTCTTATGCAAAGTGTTGCTGTTGGTCATCCTGCAGCCTGGGCTGAAGTTTTCCTTCAAACCTGTGATGTGCTGGAATTACTTATTTTGAGCAGACCTGGGAATTACTTGTTTTGCCAGAGCTGAGAAGCACTGCTCTGTAGGTTTGGTGATACATTCAGGATTTTACTAGAGAGTTTGCTGGTAACAAGTGAGGTACAAACTTCAAGGTATTGTAGAACGGAGTCAATCTTATTCTGTTTCTGCTGCTATATTGAGAATTGTTAAAAAACGCTTTGCAGCTCTTTACTCCTGCTCAAACTACCACAGCTGAGCTTGGTCAGCTTTGTCCTCTGGGTTCCTATTCTCACTGCAACAAGTGGCAGTCAGCAGAAGGGAGCAACGGGAAGCTGAGGACACCAATATTAATCTTCACCTCTCCTCTGGCTTCTCTTTTATTTTAATTTTTGTTAATTTTCAGCTCTTTTGTTTCTGTTTGCTTCTGATGTCATTGCTGCAGTAAGGGGAGGGAAGGGCCTGGCCTGGCTTGTCAGGGGCAAGAGCTCTGACCTGGGTCAGTGACCTCCCTGAGAACTTGGAGGGTGAAGTGGAAGGAACAAGTCATGAACTGCCTCGTATGTCTGCAGTGTGAGGCAGCTGGGAGCTGCAGGACAATCACTGCTGAGCACCACAGCCAGATTTATTGACTGTCCCACATAAATAAATAATCACGGGAACAATGAGCGCAGCACGATGATGATGCAGCAGCAGCACTACAGAAAAGAACTGGCGGTTATTGTGAATGACAAACTGAACTGAAGTCCACAGTGTCATCCTGTTGCGAAAAAAACTAACATTGCTAGGGTGTATAAACAGGAATGTCACATGTAGGACATGTGAAGAAATTCTTTTGCCCCCCCCCCCCCCCCCCCCG